>NC_092772.1:75828499-76128499 GCF_047496795.1 Chiloscyllium punctatum | reverse complement strand
CGACAGACACCTTCCAAATGAGGTCTTTCACAGACGACTTTGGGATACATTTGACAGACAGACAAGTTCAGGAATCCGTGGTGCGCTGTGACACCAGCGCATCAGCTTCTTCCCTGCCTTTGAACCGGGCCGCCTGCGCAAGGAATGCAAATGCGGTACTGCTTTTCGTGGAAGGATCAGAACGCGGCAAGGACACTCTCAAACAGAATGGCATATGATCAGAACCAGGTTGGAGAAAAACTTTACAATGCTTTGCACTGTTAGTAAATGGAAAATGGAATTGCATTGCATTGCACTACGAGAGAAGATTTATTCAAGCAAACTCGAAAGCAGGTTTGCACATGGGAAAGCAAGCAAGAAAGCTCCGTTCTTGTCTGTCAAAGGCTGCAGTTGAAGAGCAAAGCAGTTTCTGCCCAGTTTCGGACTGGGGACCTTTCGCGTGTAAGGCGAACGTGATGACCACTACACTACAGAAACAAGCCTCGGTCGCCCCCCGCCCTGCGGCTCAGTGGCATCCAGCACTGAAAGTTGAAGCCATTCTACCTTTCACCTTTCTGTTTCCATGAGCTCGTTGTTTAATGGGACTTGTTTAATTTTGGCTATGTGGTGAGCATGGACGAGATACACCGAAGTATCTGTTTCCACGCGGTGTACCCCAAAAACGTTGTGTTGCTCACACCTGCTTTAAAGAATTTCGTGTTTGCGGAGCTTACCGTCGCAGTCTGTGGCAAAATCATTTAGTCTGTTCGACTGCTCACGGGAAAGGTAGTATTGTGAAACACTGCAGAAACGAATGACACCCTTAATTTTGCTCCGACTGACCATACTCCGTGAAAGTTTCCCAGATTCTCAGTTAAGGATTTTTGCAGCTGGAAGTTACCTCAGAAACCCTGTTAATTCGTAATGGATTGAGCGAATCGCAAAACAGAAAGCATTTAACACGGAACACAAACAAAACTGGAAAACCAAATGCATTTTCAGACACAGCGAGCATGAATGCTAAATGTGAGACAGTCCGGGGGCATGAGCCATAAAGTAATCACACAACTAACAACAGGGCAATTCCAAACTACTCTTTCAAACATACTGGAGCCTGAGTGCACCACCACTTCCCAGACAATGCTGCAAAGAGACAAAGAAAGAACATAATAAGAATGGGCCATAAAAAGTGAATTTCACCAATCACAGTCTCGATTAGATTACCTTTCCCTTCCGATGACTCCAGGACGGAAATGAAGGAAGTGGGAGAAATTCAATAACATATGACATCGAAATAGATTGGAACGATTTTCTCATTGGCCAGAAAACCAAATAACGACGAGTCGACTCACCGTAGGACTCTGTTTCGCAACAGCGATGAAATAACAGTCTCCATTCGGTTCCAGTAAAAGCTCAACTTGCCTGGAACTGAAAGCAACAGTAGAGCTGCTTGCGATTTTCCTTGCGGGAGGCGAACACGATCATGACAGCACAGACACTTTGGAAAATTCGGCACTTTCCCACACCGCAGTCAATTCCCCGGGAAGCAAATCCATTTTTCTTCTGTTTTCAACAGAAATGCAGCAGGGATTGAAACAGCATTTTAACAAGCTGTGCTGGCGGAACTGTTCAGCAGAAACAGCAGCGGTGGGATTCGAACCCACGCCTCTGTCGAGGCGGGAGCCTTAATCCAGCGCCAATGTTTTGCACTGTAAGTAAATGGAATTGCATTACATTTCACAACGAGAGCAGATTTGTTCAAGCAAATTCGAAGGGAAGGTTTGCACATGGGAAAGCAAGTAAGAAAGCTCCGTTCTTGTCCATGTAAAAGGCTGCCGTTGAAGAACAAAGCAGTTTCTGCCCAAATTCGAACTGGGGACTTTTCGCGTGTGAGGCGAACGTGATGACCACTACACTACAGAAACAAGCCTCGGTCGTCCCCTTATTAGCCATGTGATTGCATAAAGGGTCTGTACTGAGTTGTAATGGTCCATTTTCTATGATTCTTACTCCCTGTATTATCCGAGCAGTTCCATATTGGGCCTGTACTGCGGTGTAATGTTCTATGTTCTCTGAGACTAACTTCCTTTTTTAGCCGAGCGGTTCCACGAAGGGCCTGTATTGCGCTGTAACGCTACATGTTCTATGAATCTAACTCCCTGTATCAGTCGAGCAGTTCCATATTGGGCCTGTACTGCACTGCAATCTTGTATGTTGTATTTGTCAAACATCCTTTATTAGCCGAGCAGTTCCACGAAGGGCCTGTACTTCGTGATAATGCTCCATGTTCTTTGAATCTAACTTCCTGTATTAGCTGAGCGGTTCCATATAGGGCATGTACTGCGCTGTAATGTTCTATGTTGTATTCGTCTAATGTCTGGTGTTAGACAAGGGGTAGCATAAAGGCCTGTACTGCACTGCAATGCTCCATATTCTGTGAGTGTAACTTCCTGTATTAGCCGAGCAGTTCCATAAAGGGCATGTGCTGTAATGCTCCATGTTCTATCTTCTGGTTATCCTAGACCAGTATGGGCCGAAGGTGCTTTCTTTATGCTGTCAGACTCGATGACTCTATGATTCTATGACATTTCCTTTCCCAGATAATGACCTGATAAGGCACTGCAAAGTGTCAAAGTGGTGGAGACAGGCCTTTTCATGAGTTTTTATGATATACAATGAGTGATGATTTCATCTGGGAATCTGTTATTACAAGAACCAGTTTTGATCGGCTCTATCTCAGTATCAAGTCCACACAGTGAGAGGATGGTGAGGACTATATTCATGACGGTCCCCACAAGTTGATCTTGGGGCCTGTACGAATCCTAACAAGTATGCTGACCAGTGAATGTTGGCTTTCAGTTATTGGAGTTTAAAAACAATTTGGCTGATTTCGCAATGAATGTATCAAGGAAAGGGTACTCCATTTCAGTGGTGAATTTTAGCATCAGGTGGCGATCATCGAGCTTTATAAAGAAACTCTTTAATGCAGATTCAAATGTCGCAAACATCTCATCTACATGTTGAAGATATGCAAATGGATAGAGGCTAGGTATCATGCCATCAGAGATGTGTTTTGCATGGTTACCAATAAAGATGTT
Organism: Chiloscyllium punctatum; assembly: GCF_047496795.1. Lineage (NCBI taxonomy): Eukaryota > Metazoa > Chordata > Chondrichthyes > Orectolobiformes > Hemiscylliidae > Chiloscyllium > Chiloscyllium punctatum. The sequence goes on along the minus strand of NC_092772.1, from coordinate 76,125,422 downwards.
AGGAAGAGTTTTCCCTCGAGAATATCCCATGGCAACACTATCTATTTGGTCAGACACGTTGTTATTGGAACTGAAGTCAACTGCACAAGGTGCTCAGTTCATGTGTATCATAGACTCCCAACAACGTGGAAACAGGCCCATAGGCTTAAGAAGTCCACACCGATCTTCCAGACAGTAAGCCACCCAGACCCATTCTCCTATTACTCTACATTTATCCCAGACTAATGCACCTAACCTGGAACACTATGGGCAATTTAGCACAGCCAATTCACCTAACCAGCACATCTTTGGATTGTAGGAGGAAACCCATGCAGACCTGGGGAGAGTATCCAAAGAGACACGGGGGACAATATTCACACAGACATTTACCCAAGGCTGGAATTGAACCCAGAACCCTGGTGCTGTGTTAACCAGGAAGCCATGATGCCACCAGAAAGGAAAAAAGAGATGATGTTTGGTGAACACTGAATCAGACACAAGTGGTATGTCTGAATTTCAATGGCTTATTTGAACTGTAATAATAATAAGCTGGCAATGTTGAAAGAGCACGTGGGCATGTTGTCACTCTCAGAACGTAGCTCTCATGTGGTCTTCGTAATCATGAGGGACTCCTTCACTGTGCATGTGGAAAACTCATTTAGATATGATTATAATAGTTTCACAAAGTATTCAGCCAATTCCGGCTGTGCAGATTCAGTAACAGATATGATAGGACAGAAAAGGGACATCGATTTTACATGTCATGGGGAACCCAGACTTGGTGGGTGCAGTGAACCGTGAGAACAATTTCTATCATTGGCATCATTCGGCAGGTTACCACCTTCAAACACGCAAGATCAACAGCTGGGTGCATCTGCGCATGCGTTAGAAGCAACAAATATAATTCCGCAGGACCCTGGTTCATGTAGGCAAACAGAATTTTTACAGACATTGCACTTATTCGATAAGAAATGCATCATGGAGACAACCAACCACTGCTGTATCCCCATGCTGACACCCCGACCAATCAGAGTCCACCTATCGGGTCTGAGAATTAAGATTGACGGCTAACTGTTTTTGCTGCAATGCCATTTTAATGATGAGCTAGCCAATCAGCATCACCTTTCACATTTCAACTCCTTTTGCAATGTTTTCGAAACAATAGAACTGGTTGCCACCTGTACGTGAGCAATATTACTGATATAGTTTGCTTGAAAGATTGGGATTACAGTTTGGGATAAGGTTGATCACTTTTTGTTGCCTTAGAAATTCACCGTAAACAGAGTGGCTAGAAATTTGGTGAGTTCAGTGAATCTCTTTCTAAAAGTTCAAATTTGTTTGACTTTGAGACATAACAGCTTAGCTTTAATAAACATTCATTAGTGCACAAAACCCATCCATTCTGCAGCCGAGCTTTGAAACTGTTCTTTTAAGAAATCACCACAATTACAGGAATACTGTGAAGTTCAGAGACACAGAAAAAAACTACACCAACAAAATTTATGCTGGGAGAAAGTGAGGACTGCAGAGGCTGGAGATCAGTGTCAAAAAGTGTGGTGCTGGAAAAGGAACAGATGGTCTTGAGGAAGAGCTTATGTTGGAGACATCGACTCTTCTCATCAGATGCTGCCTGACTGGCTATGTTTATTTAGCTCCACACTTTTTGAACAAAATTATCAATTATAAATTCCACAATTTACATCCCACAGGACCTCAAGTAGTAATCAATGTCATGTTACAGTGCAGAAGGTGGCGGTTTGGCACATCGTTTCTGTTCCAGTTTGTTAAATGTTATCTTTTTTATTAATTTGTGGGATGAGGGTGTTGTTGTCTCAGCCAGCATTTATTGGCCATCCCTAATGGTGCAAAGAGCAGTTCAGATTCCACCAAATTGCTGTGGGTCTGGAAAAACATGGAGACCAGACTAGGTAAGGATGGCTATTTCCTTCCCTAAAAGCCATTCCAGAATAAGTTGGGTTCTTCAAACAATCAGCGATGGATTCATGATCATGATTACTCTCATACTTGCAGAATTTTCTGAAATTCAAATTCTATCATCTGCCATGGCAAGATTTGAATCTGGGTCCCCAGCACATTACCTGGGTCTCTGGATTAGCAGTCCAACGATAACATCACTGGGTCATCGCTTGACCTGCAATATTAGATTATACAGAATAGCACTTATTCTCTAAACTGCAGTGAACAGCAGTCCCTGTGTATGCTATACTAAACAGCAATTTCTGAGTATATGAAACAGAAGTCCCCGTGTGTATTACAGAGAGTAGCTGTCCCTGTCTGTATTATAGAGAAGAGCAGATCATGTGCATATTGCCGAGAACATTTGTTCCCATGTATTTTCTAACCCTTTCAAGTTTCATAACATGCTTTGAAGAGAAAGAAAGCCTGATATGCAACACAATAATCCAAAAGTAGCCCAACCAATGTGCTGCACAGCTGAAATATGACCTCTCAACTCCCATATTCAATGCTCTGTCCCATAAAGGAAAACATACTAAACACCTTCTTCACTAACATATCCATCTGTGACTCCCCTTTCAAGGAACTATGAACCGTGTTCCAAGGTCTCATTGGACACTCCCCAGGACCTTACCATTAAGTGTATAAACCCAGTCCTGATTTTCCTTTCTAAAGTGCAGTACCTCTCATTTACCTAAATTAAACTTCATCTGCCACTCCTCAGCTCAGCAGCCCACCTGATCAAGATCCTGTTATACTCTGAGGTAACCTTCATCGCTGTCCACTCCACCTCCAATCTAGGTGTCATCTGCAAATTAATAAATATACCTCTTATGCTCACATCCATATAATTTATATAAATGACAAAAAGCAGTGAACCCAGCACCAATCCCTGTGGCACCCCAATGGTCACAGGGCTTCAGTCTGTAAAACAAACCTCCACCACCACCACCATCTGTCTTCTAATTTCAAGCCAGTTGTGTATCAAAATGGCTAGATTTCCCTGTATTCCATGTGACCTAATTTTGCTAACCAGGCCACCATGAGGGAGCTTGTCAAAGCCTTCATCAATCCTCTTTGGTGATTCTTCAAAATACTCAATCCAGCTTGTGAGACATGATTTCCCATGCACAAAGCCACATTGACTATCCCTAACCAGCCCTTGCTTAACCGGATGTGTGTAAATCCTATCCCTCAGGATCCCTCCAATAACTTGCCCACAACTGATGTCAGGCTCACCGGTCTATAGTTCCTGAGAATAGCAGGGTATAGCATAGAGAACAACAGTCCCTGTGAAAACAGAGAACAGCAGTCACATTGTATAATGCAGAGAACATGAATCCCTGTGTCTAATATAGAGAACATGAGTCCCTATGTATAATACAGAGAATAGCAATCCCTCTGTCTATTACCAGTGCATGTGTAGAATATAGAGAACAGCAGTACCTGTGTATAAGAAAGAGAACAGCAGTTCCTGTGTCTTATCTGGAGAACAGCAGTACCTGTGTATAATATGGACAACAGCTGTCCCTGTGTATCATATAGAGAGCAGCAGTCGCTCTGTCCAATGTAGAGGTCAGCAGTTCTTTTCCCTGCGGTGGGGGGTCCAGAACTAGAGGGCATAATTTCAGCATGAGAGGGCAGAAAAAAATCAACAGGATGAAAGGGGCAACTTTTTCATGCAGAGGGTGGTGCATGTATAGAATGAGATGCCAGAGGAAGTGGTGGAGGCATTTAAATTAAATTAAACTAAATTACAGCATTTAAAGGGCATCTGGTTGGATATATGAACAGGAAGGATTTAGAAGGATATGGACCAATGCTGGCAAATGGGACGAAATTAGGTTAGGATATCTGGTTGCCATGGACGAGTTGGGCTGAAGGATCTTTTTCTGTGCTGCACATCTCTCTGACTCTGTGCCTTAAATACATCAGATCTTTGCTTCACATTGTTCTTAAAATCTCTCATTTAATACATCAAAGTGACTCTCATCATCATCAAAATCCGAACTGTTGATTACTTCAATAGCTTCATGTTCTCCCTTTTGTTTTCTGAAATGCCGTTTGCCATTAGGTAGAGCTGGTGGGCAACTTTGTAAAACTTCTGTTGTTGGGAATTGGAGTTGGTGGGAAGGGGCAGCATGTACCAGGGATGAAGTGACAACATTAAGAGTGAGTGCTGAACATAACACGCAGAAAGACTCAAACGAATCGGATGGTAGAACAAGCTGATTAGCACGAAGGCAAGTCTGACTTGACTAACCGAAAGCTTTCCACATTCGGATCATAAAGAATACAACATATAAAAAATAAATCTACTGTTCGCCTTTTTTAGTGGGGACGTGCACCATTCCCCGAAACACTGCAATACTGGGATGATGCGTGAAGTTATCGGAGCAAGCTCCTGACACAACTTCGTCCTGCAAAAATCAGATTAATATTCAGTCCCTAAATCAGGGACTTATCAGATATTAATACTGACAAGAACTTTTTTTTTTCAAAAATATACTTTATTCATAAAATGATTTGATGGTCTGTACATTGGATCATGCCATACATATGTCCATATTTACAAACACAGATTCGACTTTATTCTTGTCCTTTACAATCCTGTGCATTTTTTCAATCTTGTATATATACATATATTTGGCTGAGGCATCAGCAGAGCCCAAAAAAACGTCTGTATGGGCCCCCTGTTCTTCTTTAGGCAGGCCGATCTTACACGGTGGTCTTTCCCCACCGCGCCTTGGTGGCAGCTGCCCCAAGCTTCAGCGCGTCCCTCAACACGTAGTCTTGGACCTTGGAATGTGCCAGTCTGCAACACTCGGTCGGGGTCAACTCCTTCAGCTGGAAGATCAACAGGTTTCGGACCGCCCAGACAGCGTCCTTCACCGAGTTGATGATCCTCCAGGCGCAGTTAATGTTCGTCTCGGTGTGAGTCCCGGGGAACAGGCCGTAGAGCACGGAGTCCCGCGTCACGGCGCTGCTCGGGACGAACCTTGACAAGCACCACTGCATTCCTCTCCAGACTTCCTCTGCATAGGCACATTCCAGAAAGAGGTGTGTGACAGTCTCGTCCCCCCCGCAGCCACTTCGAGGGCAGCGTGCGGTGCGGCAGAGAGTCCGGGCGTGCATAAAGGATCTCACAGGCAGAGCCCTTCTCACCACCAGCCAAGCCACGTCTTGGTGCTTGTTGGAAAGTTCTGGCGATGAGGCATTCTGCCAAATGGCTTTGACAGTCTGCTCAGGGAACCGCTCGACAGGATCCGCCCTCTCTTTTTCCCGAAGGGTCTCAAGGACGCTACGTGCTGACCACTTCCTGATGGACTTGTGGTCAAAGGTGTTTTTCCTCATAAATTTCTCCACGAAGGACAGGTGATACGGAACGGTCCAACTACTCGGAGCGTTCCGCAGCAGCGAGGCCAGGCCCATCCTTCGCAACACCGGGGACAGGTAGAACCTCAGTACGTAGTGACACTTGGTGTTTGCGTACCGGGGATCCACGCACAGCTTGATGCAGCCACACACAAAGGTGGCCATCAGGGTGAGGGTGGCATTGGGCGTGTTTTTTCCCCCATTGCACCGGTCTTTGTACATTGAGTCTCTTCGGACCCGGTCCATCTTTGATCTCCAAATGAATTGGAAGATGGCCCGGGTGACTGCGGCGGCACAGGTCCTGGGGATAGGCCAGACCTGTGCACATATAGCAATACTGCGAGGACCTCACACCTGATGACCAGGTTTTTTCCCGCGATGGAGAGCGACCGTTGCCCCCATCTGCCTAGTTTCTGTCTCATCTTCCTGATCCGCTCCTCCCAGGTCTTGGCGCACGCCCCAGCCCCCCCGAACCAAATACCCAGCACCTTCAGGTGGTCAGTCCTGACGGTGAAGGGGATAGAGGATTGGTCGGCCCAGTTCCCGAAGAGCATGGCCTCGCTCTTGCCTCGGTTTACCTTGGCCCCCGAGACCCGTTCGAACTGGTCGCAGATGTACACGAGTCTGTGCACGGACAGTGGATCCGAGCAGAAAACAGCGACGTCATCCATGTACAGGGAGGCCTTAACCTGCAGGCCCCCGCTGCCAGGAATAGTCACCCCTCTCAGGCTCGCATCCTTCCTGATGGATTCGGCAAATGGCTCTATGCAACACACAAACAAGGCGGGTGAGAGGGGGCATCCCTGCCTGACTCCAGATCTTACAGGGAAGCTATCTGATTCCCACCCATTGATTGAGACTGCACTGACAATGTTGGTGTAGAGCAGTCTGATCCAATTTCCGATTCCCTCCCCAAAGCCCATTTTGGAGAGGACATCCCTCATATATGTATGCGATATCCTGTCAAAGGCTTTCTCCTGGTCCAGGCTGATGAGGCAGGTGTCCACCCCTCTGTCCTGCACATAGGCGATCGTATCCCTGAGGAGTGCGAGACTCTCAGAGATCTTCCTGCCCGGTACAGCACAGGTTTGGTCCGGGTGGATCACCGATCCCAGAGCAGACCTGATCCGGTTGGCGATGACCTTTGACAAGATTTTGTAGTCTGCATTTAACAGTGAGATCGGTCTCCAATTTCTAATTTCCTCCCTCTCCCCCTTCCGCTTGTAGACGAGGGTGATGATGCCTTTCCTCATGGATTCACTCATGGTACCTGCCCGAAGCATACTGACATACACCTCCAGCAGGTCCTGGCCAATCAAGTCCCAAAGAGCGGAATAAACCTCGACCGGTAAGCCGTCGCTTCCGGGAGTTTTATTCTTTCCGAAGGACTCGAGGGCCTTGGTCAGCTCATCCAGAGATAGCGGCTGGTCCAGCCTCTCTTGTGTTCCGTCATCTAGGACCTCCGTGATAGAGGACAGGAAAGACTGGGAGGCCGCGCTGTCGGTCGGCTTCGAGTCATACAGGCTGGCGTAGAAGGATTTGCTGATCCTCATGACGTCAGCCTGAGATGACGTTACCGAGCCATCTTCTTTCTTCAGGCTGCTGAGCACGGAGCTCTCTTTGTGCACCTTCTGGAAGAAGAAACGCGAGCACGTCTCGTCCTGCTCCACCGAGCGGACCCTGGACCGGAAGATTATCCTGGAGGCCTCCGAGGCAAAGAGCGAGGCTTGCTGGCCCTTCACCTCCTTGAGGTCCTCCGTGACATCCACCCCCATCGTCTGCAGCAGGAGCAGGTTCTGCATACTTTCCTGGAGCTGGGACAGTTTTCCCCGCCTCTCTCTCGCCTCCTGGACACCTTTGAGGATAAAGAACCTCTTGATGTTCCCTTTTACCGTTTCCCACCAGTCCGCTGGAGACTCAAAGAGAGGCTTCACGGTTCTCCAACCTGCGTAATCCCTCTTGAGCTCTTCGATGTTTCCCGGGGTCAACAGCTTAGTGTTCAGTTTCCACGTTCCCTTGCCCGCCCGCTGTTGGTCCTGTAGGTGACAGTCGGCCAGCAGGAGGCAGTGGTCAGAGAAGAACACCGGCTTGACGTCGGTGGATCTGACCGAGAGCGTTCGGGACACAAACAGGTAATCTATCCTTGAGCGGATAGACCCGTCTGCCCGTGACCAGGTGTATCTACGCTGCGCTCCGTCTGCAGGGGCGCTGAAGACGTCGTGCAGCTTGGCGTCTTTGACCGTTTCCATCAGGGCCCTGGACGTAGCGTCCGGTTTACTGTACCCCCCGCCGGATCGTCCATCAGCATCAATGATGCAGTTGAAGTCTCCGGCCAGAATGACCGGCCTGGACGTAGCCAGCAGCAGTGGAAGCTGTTGCAGGACGGCCAACCGTTCACTCTTACCCACTGGGGCGTACACGTTGATTAGTCTCACGGGAGCGTTTCTGTATTTGACGTCCACGACGAGGAGGCGCCCGCCCACCACCTCCTTAACCTCGGAGATGGTGAAGTTGCCTCCCCGCAACAGGATACCCAGGCCGGAGGCGCGGCTATCGTTGCCCCCCGACCACACTGACGGCCCGTGGGCCCACAAGCTCGACCATCTCCTGTAACTGCTGAGGTGCGGTATCCCACACTCCTGCAGAAACAGGATATCGGCTTTGACGTTGGCCAGGAAGGCCAGCATTGAAACACATCGCGTAGCCGCTTTAATGCTACGCACATTTATGCTGGCAATTTTAAACCCCATTTTAACAGTTTATGGGGTTACCAGTGTCCATTCTCTTCTGGTCTTGCTCCAGTGGGGTAGCTGCGTGCATCCCCGTGGTGACAGCAAACTGCTGGACCTTCCCAGGGCTGAGGTAGTTGTCCGGCTCCACGCTGGAGTCATTTCCCCGCTCTGGTGTCATCGTGTCAGCCCCAGGGTCCGCATCACCCCGTTCTCCATCTGACAGCAGGGCTGTCACTGGGACGCTGCTCCCAGTTCCCTGGAGCTGTGGGCCGGTGGGTACCCCTTGGTTCTCACCGGGTAGGGGGAGGCCTTCACCCATCCCCTCAGAGGGATCATCTTTTCCTTCTTGGGCGGTGTTGCCCTCCTTTCTCCCCACGGTGCTCTGCCTCTTCCTCCGGAGGCGACCCTTCTTGCGCCCGTCCTCACCCTCGGAGGAGCTGCCGGTATCCTCCTCTTGGAGGTGTCTTTTCCCCCTTCGCTTGGTGGCTTTGGGGCCCTCAAGAGGTTTCCTTTTCCTGTTTTTAACGATAATCCACTGCTCTGCCTCCTTTGATCCCTCCTCTTCCATTTCCTCCGTCTGTCTTGCAGGAGCTTGGGTCGGCTGCTGCATCTCCCCGCTGTCTGCCGCCTGCTCCTCTACAACCTTCCCTTCCTTCTGGGTGCCTCCAGGCACCGTTCCTTTGCTGATTCGCGGCACCTCGTTAGACTTTGTCGGTCCGCGGCTCGTGTTGCCACCTCCAGCCATCTGTGCGTAGGTGGCGGCTGCTCGTCTTGGGCAGGCCTTGTACATGTGGCCCGCCTCCCCGTACAGGTTGCAGCTCTTTTCCTCCCGACAGTCCTTTGTCAAGTGACCCTCCTGTTTACAGTTCCTGCAGATGGTCACTTTGCAATCCACCGCCACGTGTCCCGACTTCCCGCAGGTTCGGCACACTTTGGGCTGCCCTGCATATGTCAGGTAGCCTCTGCTCCCTCCGATTGCGAAGCTCGAGGGTGGGTGGAGGATGTTCCCACTGTCATCGGCCCTCAGAGTTACCCTGACCTGCCTCTTACTGGTCCAGATCCCAAAGGGGTCGATCACATCGGTGGCTTCTCCCTCGACTTGGACGTACCTTCCCAGGAAGGTCAGGACATCAGCCGCTGGAACGTAGGGGTTGTACATATGGATTGTAACAACCCGGTTCCTCTGTGCAAGAAGCACACACAATGGGGTCGCCGACAAGATGGAGAACAGCGGCTCCCCTTCCTTCTCCTTGAAGACCTTCAGGAGCTGTTCGCACTGCTTCACGCTTCTGAAGGTCACATCGAAGTAGCCTGCCCCAGGGAAATCCTGCAGGCAGTACACGTCAGCGGCTGCAAGGCCGCAACACTCCAGCAGAACTTTCTTCACAAACACCGTCCGATCCACCGGTGTGTGCTCCTCCACCTTCTTCACAGTCACCCTGACTGTGTTCCGAATGCCCTGGCCCGGGCGGCGAGTGGCTGCTGAGGCCATAGCTCTGAGGTTGGCTGGTCCCTGAATTGGCGTTAGGCCGAAGCCAGCATGAAGATCCACCAAGAGCAGGTCAGCACAACCAAACGATCCTCCAACGTCCAATCACGATCCAGCGATGGTCTCCAGCAGCTCCGACGACTCGCAACACGACCCCCGCAGTTTTCCCCCGCCAGCACGCTTGTGCTGCGTCGAACCTCCAAAACTCGAGCAGAATCTCTTCCTCTGGTCCTCAGGAACGACACATATTCCGAGCCAAAAGGCCGAGAAGCGATACTTGTCGTCTCCCTGACTACCTTAGGACCCAGCCGCTTCCTACATTTACCATCAGCCTGACTGTGAACAAAGACCTATAGCTCACGGCTGACAGTTTCATTGCTGCCTAGTCATTTCCAGATATTCTGACCAGAGTAAACGATCCGTTTGTCCAGGTGAATTCATTTAATCTTTTCTATGAAACTGTTTGATAGTGAATGTAGATGACCAGCAATGTACCAATCAGCTACGCTGGGGCCGAGTGTACGTCACTAACAAGCCGGTAGTGTGTCTCTGACAGAGTATCAATGAGATTGCAGCAACCCACTGGAACAGAGCTGGACACAGGGAATGGTGCAGCACAGAGGGATGTACTGCAGCCTCTCATTGTCTGCGTCAGCTGTCACTCTGTATGGGCTCCTTCCCTAGTCCCACTCACCATGCTTTTCCCGATGATTGAATCCGGCTCCAGTGGCCCCTCAGGCAGTGCACAGCCAATCGTAACTACTGAATGAAGATGGTAGGGATTTACCTACTTACCTTGATGAAATGTGACATTCGTTCAAAAATAATTAACCTCAACTCCCCGCCATCATGTATCTATGCCATGATTTGGAGATGCTGGTGTTGGACTGGGGTGTACAAAGTTAAAAATCACACAACACCAGGTTATAGTCCAACAGGTTTAATTCTGTTGGACTATAACCTGGTGTTGTGTGATTTTTAACTTGATATATGCAATTGCCTGGAGTTTGTGCTGTTCCATTCTCTGGTATAAACAAACTGAGCTGTTAATGGTAACAATTCCTGCCTCTCCACAAGGCAAATCAAGGCAAACAATTGAAACGGGTTCTAATTCTGATCGAGTACTATCACTGCCTGGAAATATTAGGCGACTGTTCTGAACGGAAATCCTTAGACTAATCCATCCATCTTGTATTATGTCAACTCTGATCTCCAAACCATTAAACTCTGCCAACCCCGTCAATTGAAATTAACAGAACCATGGTGGACCTGAAGTTCGATCGAGTGAATCAGCAACAAGTGATTTGGCTTTGACTCCAAATACTCGAATTGCAATTTGTTACATTAGAATTGCAAATCAAGATTCACAGAGTCGTGGAGTTGTACAGCACGGAAATAGACACTTTGTTTTAGTGGCTGGCATCCATCAGATAACTTGGATAAACCTAGTCCCAGTTATCAGCATCTGAATCCAGATGCTTTTCAAGTGTTGTAATTGTACCCGCCTTACAAACATCTACTCCATCCACCACCGATGCTGAGTTGAATCAAGGTGCACTGCAAACGTTTCCCAAAAATCCTTCGACAACACCTTCCAAACCGACAATTATTTCCATTTCGAAGGACACCTCCAATTTTGGTGTAATTTGCAAACTTACTAAATATACCTCCTATCGCTATATTGAGACACTCAGAAACACATACATATACACAGACAGACACCCATACACACACACAAAGACACACATATCCCAAACAAACATGCACAAGCAGGCAGTCACACACACATATTCACAGCTATTGCCAAGGACAGCAAAAGTGAAGACTTTAATAGAATTCATTTTCTCCTAAAACTAAATGACAAATTGGTAAATGTTCAGGAATGTGTGAGCTTACTGGAAATTTGTGCATAATTTTCCCTGGATATCTTGCCTTTAACAAATTTGTAAACTAAACAAGAAAAAAGTGGTCTGCTTAGCAGATTGTGAGACTCTTTTGAAAGGATGAAGGCTGTACTGTATTCCCGTTGAAATAAAAACCAGCAATGTGTTAAAAAATACATCCAAAGAACTGTGATTGCTGGAAATCAGAAACAAATTCAGAAATTGACTGAGTAACTCAGCAAGTCTGGCAGCATTTGTGGAGAGAAAACAGAGTTAATATTTTGGGTCCAATGACTCTTCTTCAGTACTGCGTTTTTCCAGCAATTGCAGATTTTGGTTCCACCATTCCATTTACCTTCTCTATTACTCACTGAACTCCAATGTCAGCTTTTTCTGATTCACAGATGTGGAATTCCAAATCCCTCTGTTCTGTAGCTATCTGCAGTATTTCTCCATTTAAATAATATTAAACTCTTCCATTTTTCCTGACTTTCTCCTCCTTATATTCCACATGCCAAGTTTTCACCCACACATTTAACCTATCTAGAATGTTCTGCAGACACTGACATTCTCCCCACTTGCCTTCCTACTGATTTACAAACTTGGTGACAGTACATTCACTTCCCTCACCCAAGTCATTATTAATATGTTGTCCCAGGACTGTGGCACTCCACTAGAAACTGGTTGCCATCTATACCAGCTGCTCAGCCATGCATTCATCTGCTCTATCGTCCTATTCCTGTCCTCACTAGCTTGTAACACCGTGAGTAATCCAGATATTATTACTCTCGAAGACCTCCTTTTTAAATTCCTGTCTAACACTCTATTTTCTCCCTTCAGAAAATCATCCTTTTTCCTTCCTATTGTTCCAATGTGTACAATGACCTCCTGCTGATCCCTCTCCCCTGAGAGAATATTCTGCACCCTCTCGGAGACATCCTTGATCCTGCACCAGGGAGGCAACACATAATTATGATTTTTTGTTGCTGGCCACAGAAACGTCCGTCTGTGCCTCGGACTAGAGAGTGTCTGAACACAATCAATCTCTTTTTAGATTAGATTACTTACAGTGTGGAAACTGACCCAACAAGTCCACACCGCCCCGCCGAAGAGCAAACCCACCCATACCCCTACATCTACCCCTTACCTAATAATAAGGCAATTTAGCATGGCCAATTCACCTGAACTGCACATCTTTGCAGTGTGGGAGGAAACCGGAACACCCGGAGGAAACCCACGCAGACACGGGGAGAATGTGCAAACTCCACACAGAGAGTTGCCTGTGGCAGGAATTGAACCCAGGTCTCTGGCGCTGTGAGGCAGCAGTGCTAACCACTGTGCCACCGTGCCACCCATAAACCTGACATACCCCATAAACCTGCCACTCTTGAAACCTGACATACCCCATCTCAATACCAGAAACTTGGCTGTTTGTGCTCAATTAGAACTGTTGAATGAAAGAGTTTTCTCTGCAAGAACGACATGAAGATGTTCAAGGTCCTCTAAATACCATTGAGCAGAATACTCTTCATTACGGGTCTTATTGTCTTAAACCGATGATTTTTATGACCTTGGTGTTTTGGTGACTGATGTGTTTTCAAACCATGTGCAATGCATAAGGATTTCTTTCAATTTCTTATAAGAAAAAAAACTGCTTTCCATGTTGATTTCTAATTATTTTTTACTCTCGAGTTATTTGTCGATGTGCAATAATCACAAAATTATGGAAGATCCCTGTATCTTATGTTCACTGCAATGTGCACTTTCACTATCTACTTATTTATTTCATACGTCTGACATGAATGTCTAAACATTGGCCATGAACAAAAAGTTGTAAATTAAAGCTACATCTCAATAAGCAAACCAATGGATGGAAACATGTAATTCTTGTAATCCTGCATTTTTGAACCAAAAGCAATTCTGCTGAATAATCACTGAATGGCTCATTTTTGTGAATCATAAAGCTAGCTACCATATTATATTTCTCAGTTTACTGAACTAAATGAATACCCAATCATCATCACAACAAAGTGCTTTTAAAATATTGAATCTTTTTTTTAGATTACAACGTAATTTTCCAGTCACTGCCATGACAGTAATTTGCACAGTTATTGGAGTTAGTCTTTCTAACAAATATAGTGCGATTCGCATTTTAATTCCATCAATTGTTTCTTCGAACGAACACTCCAACTTAAAAATCAATTTACTGTTTAGGTGAACGATCCCATAATGGAACCAATGACTTCCCATTCGATGCCTCATTGTAAATATATGATAATTGCTCATTTGAATGATCGTGGTAATCTCAGCCTGAAGCGTTCAGAGAACTGTAATTACTTTTCATTAGAATGACTCCAGGTCTTTTCTCCACATTGCTCAGTGAAATAATTAACTGAAATTTCTCAGTATTCTTAAATGAAATGATATTATTTTGGCAATTCAATTGTTGCTATTATCTAATCATTGTTCAATATAGTTCAAAGTATTACTACGAAATTATGGCTCATAAATTAAATAAAGTAAAGATTTTGCAGTGGGCATTGTGAATATCAATTTTTATTTTGACCGTGGAAACAGTTGAATTGATTTAATTATGTTTAACTTCAATGTTAACATTTACTGTATCTATAAACACAATACAAGTTAATCACTTTTCATGGAACAAAATCATTTAAAATTCTCATTTATTTTCCTAATCATTTATGTTGCAAATGCATATTAATTTTCTTTTCATTCTGTGATAAAAAGCATTGAACATATAGAACTATTTGATTGATTAAGTTTCGTTCATCAGTGTACACTGATCAAATGATTCGGTTTTTTCTTATCATGAATAATCACGAGATTCATATTTAATTAAAGTCATTATTGCTTTGTTACATCATTACTGTAAATTACTAATTCGGTTTGTCAGTTCATTACACACAGGACATACGCAATTAATTCCCATTCAAATAATTACAAGAAACATCTGATTAATTTTCATTTGAGTTGCCGCCGTAAATATATGACTATATGACTTGCCCTTCCCGGATGGTAACATTATGACGGGTTTTTGTGGAGCTCTGACAGTTTCTCTATGACAACATCAGGAGGAATGATTTCAATTTCCACCTTCAGCGGAGATGTGTCAGAGCAGTTCGGAAATTATAAAAAGGAAAATATTAACAGTCGAAATTCCTCTTCAGCAAAATAACCAAATGCAACTTCATTTTATTCATTGGTCAGCTGATCACCTACATTTGTAACTAAACATTGCAATTCATCTAAATACTGGTATGTGCATTGATCAAATTAAAGTTCTAATTATTAGTCATTCATGAATTGTCAGGAATTTGTTTTTATTTTCCATTCACCTTTTCATATTGAATGTAAGATTGATATGCTGTGAAACTATTAGCGTGTTTTCATTTGAACATTAATTTCTCTGTCTCTCTCTCTCTCACTCACGTATCTCACTTCATGCATGATGGCTTCAAAGTACCTTGCTAAACTTAAAGATTTTGTTGACTTTAAGTAGTATCTTTAGCACTCACCTATCAATTTAATCCAAAATCATAGAATCATAGAGTCATAGAATCCCTACAGTGTTGAAACAGGCCATTTGGCCCAACAGTCCACACTGACCATCCAAAGATTAACCCACCCAGACACTCCTTTGCTCGATTACTCGACATTTCCCCTGACTAATACACCTAACCTAGGTAAAAACAATGACTGCAGATACTGGAAACCAGAGTTTAGATTAGAGTGGTGCTGGAAAAGCACAGCAGTTCAGGCAGCATCCGAGGAACATTAAAATCGATGTTTTGGACAAAAGCCCTTCATCAGGAATACAGGCTGCATTCCTAATGAAGGGCTTTTTCCCAAAACGTCGATTTTACTGTTCCTCTGATACTGCATGCATTGCTGTGCTTTTCCAGCACCACTCTAACAAAATCTAATACACCTAACCTAAACATCCGTGAACATTATGGGCAATTTAGCATGGCCAAGTCACCTCAGCTGCACATTTGTATACTATCACAATGTTATTGAAATCAATGCTCACACAAAGCACGATACATAAAGCCACACAATGGTCTTCATGACCATCTAATTACTGTTCAGGAAATCATCTGAGTAATTGTCTTATTGTTCCTGAGATTAATCACCACAGTAAGCGTCTGGTCATCATTCCCTCCAATAAATACAATGGGTGTCTCTGAAATTTCTGTTCAGTAATTATTCATGATACTTGTTGCTCAAAGCAGTGTCTGTTCTTATTTACGAGTGGCCAATGATTCTAACAGCCATTGATCTTGATCATATTGTTACTGAGCGCAATAACCACAGTAAACATCTGGTTATCATTTTGCGAACAAATACAAGAGCTATCAACTTACTTTTCAATTCAGTAATTACACATGATACTTGTTGCTGAAAGTGGTATTTATTCTTTATGACAATTGGCCGACGACACTGACAGCAAGACATGTTGATAGTCCTGATTTGTTCATATTTTCAAAAAAGTTTTCAGGCCATGTATTTCAAAAAGAAGTAATTTGACTTCGTCCAAATTTAAATGTAAACGTTTTCAGATATTTTCCATTCAAAGTGTTTATTTGCTTATTCAGATCGAACTTGAATCTTGCCTCTGTAAATTGAATTTATTGTATTTTCCATTCGTGGAAGTACTCATTACTTGGTACTCATTTTCATCTTAAATCTGATGGAAATTTGAAATACTGATTTCAGTGAAAATTGTATGAATTATACATGAGTGGTCTCTAAAACAAAATCACAGAAGGCTAGATAGAATTCTTGAACAGCCTGTATATTTGAATAAAAGAAAACATTCCTTCTAAAAAACAAAGTTAAAAATTACTCAACACCAGGCTATAGTCCAACAGGTTTATTTGGAAGCACTAGCTTCCGTCTGATGATGGAGCAGCGCTCTGAGAGCTAGTTCAGCAAAATAATCCTGTTGGACGATAGCCGTGGTGGTGTTTGATTTTTAACTTTGTACAGCCCAGTCCAACACTGTCGCCTCCAAATCACTCCAAATCAAAACAGTCCTAAGTCTGTGGTTTAACAGCTTAACATTCCTGCAACTAGATTATAATTCTCAGTTTATCAATCTTAATAAATATTTAATCAATGTCATTTTTAATTCCCGGAAAACATCCAATCGTTTTGTTTGTGAAAACACAAATTTTAATTGAAAATTCATTGTTATCACAATATGTGAATTATATTTTAACTCTCCAGTGATGTGAAGTGACCCTTGGACTGAAATTGGACGTTCTAAATTCACCGACAGGCAGCGAAATCGGGACAAATACAAAATTAGTTAAACTAAGTCAAACAGCAGCTGGAATCAATCAGCTCCAGGATGAATCAGATTTTCTTCCACCTTGACTTCCAGCCAGTGCCTGAGCATTATACACCTCTCTTGCAAATGTCAACAATGAAGGGTTTTCACACCAACACATTGGATTCTTTAAATCCAGCTCATAACCACATGTGGACGTTTGTCACAAAATTATTAATCATTTTACAAATCATGGAAATTATCTCAAAGCTCTTGAAATAAAAGTAATCACTGCACATAAAGCCACACGATGATATTCAAAGCCACCTAACTACTGTTCAGTGCAAAATCTTTTGTCAATATTGTATTGTTCTCAAGATGAATAGCCACAGCAAACATCACGCTTTCACAACATCTCAAATATATACAAGATACCTTCTTATAATTTACACACTACATCTTCGCCACCCCAATAATCACACTTCATTGTTTACGATGAAGGATGCTGAAAGTAGCATGTTTTGAGGTAAAGGAATTCCTAAATATAGGCGAGTTTTCTGATAGGGTTCCTCAGTCATCATGATAAAAATGTAATTGCGGCTCAGCACATTGTAACAAATCCCCATTAAACTTTTTCATGTATTTAGTCAGAGACAATGTTTAAAAATTTCCTCTGTAAATGCTGCTGACTGTTTTTTGCTATAATTCCCGTGTTCCTTGTCTAATTATTTTCTTTGTAATGCTTACACAAATGTGTGAATATTGATGACAAGAAAATTTGCATGGATTATATATTGTATTTCTACAGAAGAAAAGCTGAGTCAGCAAGTACAGATTGCAGGAGTATCTGAGAATGTTGAATGATTAATAATGACTGCATATCGAACGTATTTTCCAAAACATCATGCCAGCATTCTAATGCTCAGTTCACTGATACTAATTATTATGTAATCCATATCACAGCAAACCCGCTTGGAAATATTGAATCACCTTAATGTGTCAGTGTTCTAAAATAGATTACCAATTCATTATTAGTTCAACAATCACACAGTAATTCAGTTTAGGTATTGTAACAAATATCGTGAGATTCATATTTCAATTTAAGTCACTATTTTGTAGTGCCAATTTTACAAAGAAAAATGGATCTTTTATTCCAGGTCAACACAACCACAAACCAAGCAATGATTCATCATCCAACACTGACAGGAAATATCTGATATCTTCTAATGTGAATGCTCACAGAAATCATTGGATTAATATTCGGTCTTACAAATGAAGATACGCCTGATTGTTTTAGACTCCAATAATTAATGTTCAATTCTACATGTAACAGATAGCAATATGACATTTCTAATCATTTTTTTGTTTGCAGTGACCAGTTTTAACACTAATTGTTACTTATATCTAATATTTAATCATTGATCAAATCCGGTATAATCGGCTTTAAGTCTGGAAATAAGTCTCAGTGACCTAAGCATATAGCATGGTACTGTTTCCTAATGGTAGCGAATGTTGATTTTTATTTTAATGCTGAAATCCTTGTTGATTTGCTGCTGTAGGGATGCCCTGAGCAGCCTGCCTTGGAATTAAAACACAAATAGTGGAGAGTAGATTAACAAGACTAACAGTCTTTTACAGTCTTAATGGAAAAAAAGAACATTTTGCACAATCCTACTCCAATTCCATAAGTATGCCATTCCAGACAGTCATATTCCAGATAGTGATAAGAGAATGCCAGCATACAGAAAAATGACCAACCCTGACTTCATTAATGAAAGAATGATTGCCCCAGTGAATGAATAAACACCAGTTGTAGGATAGAGCCCAGCTAACTTCCACAGCTGCTATCAGGGAAGCAGACAGAGTTTGATTGTCAGAAATAGTTACTATTTTAAAGTTGCTCAGAACATTTAAGAAGTTTCTAATTACATACTCTTGAGAATAGTGAATAAGGCAGAGTGATAGACCCATAGGACTGCAGCAATTAATTTTGTAATCTGCGGAAATAAAATGCACAGAGAGATCCCAAGGCAGGCGATTATAGCACCTGTAAACACCATGAAACAAGAGGAAGCTGGGGCTATCCATAGCGATGTCCATCTAAGATTAGGTTTTCTACAGGATCGGGTGTCAGTATAAGGAGGGAAGGACTGTAACCACGTTGCATGTGGCCATTGTAATACAGAAAGTGTGTAAAAATACTGTTTTTTACTGTAAACGTTACAGTGTGTCATGGACCTCCCTGCCGAACTTGGCCTCGGGGGATGATCCCTTCATTAACTGATTTCAGCATGTGTAAACATTTTCCACTTGCCTGAGTACTGCCGATCTCCTGAGTGTTCATTCCCTGTCAGGGGAAGCCACTCCTACAGCTATGGTGACATTTAAATTCAATACAAACACTTATTATCTGTGAAATTATTACTTGCAGAGCGATATCATTTTCATGTTAAAATTGTTTTACTTTTGTCGTGTGCAAAAAAACAATGTAGGTACATCTATTTGTTATTTACTTCAACTAATACTAAATTTTAAATTATTGAAAAGACAACACTGGGTGTGTGGGGGGAGGGGGGGAAGAACGATTTATCAGCTCAAATGTCACATTAAGTTAAAGTAAAGACATTTTTCAAATCATGTGACCACCAAAATGATATTTATTTTAATTTCATTTTGAGATAGTTTCATTTTCTTCCAACATTAGTTGTCAGTGAACAATAATCACACAATTATTAGTCATTTGCGACAAAATGACTTCCTGTACCAAATATCATTAACCCGATGTGTTGTTCATAATAATGCTCACTTTCCCGGCCTAATAATTTTCTTCCTAGTTCTGACATTTGTCTAAACATTTATCATGATAAAGGTTACATTAATAAAATAGACAAGAACCGAGCAAAAATAATTGAACTGTGTTCAATCGTTGCTGAGTTTTTTTAAATTATTAAAGTCACGTTTTATATTTTAATTTTCAGTTTATTAATCTTAATGAATATACAATCGTCATCAGTGCAAAGTGTATTCAAAATATTAAGTCAATTTATCTATCAGGATTTTAGAAACAATGATCAAATACAATAATTACGCAATACTTTAACTTAGGCTTGATAACAAGAACAATTTGCTTTTAATATCTTTCATATTTCTTAGTGTGAGTGCTACAATATTAAAACCTGTTCGATCAGGCCAATATACCCACAAAAGACCAATAATTGCCATTGCAACATCATTTGTAAATATCTGACTTTTGCTTATTTGAAAGATCACAGTCTTTTCAGCAATTGGAATTGAGAGAACACCAGTTAATTTACACTGCAATATTTCTCTTCGTTTCTGAACATTACTCAGTGGAATAGGAAGAGGAGATACCTCATCATTCTTAAATTCATTAATAAAAGTTTTCAAATCGATTTGTTGCCAATACCTAATAATTGTTCAATTCGGTAAGGGGTGTAATTGTGAAACTATGTTTCCATATAATAACTAATGCAAGGACATTGCAATGTACAATCTCTCAATCACTCTGAATATTGCTTTTCATTTTAAACTTGGAAACACTTTTGAATTGATTTGATTGGAAATCACTGCAATGTTAATATTTATTGTGTTTTTATTCACAATAACAATTGAATATTTTTCATGTGCAAAATCATTCAAATCCCCATGAATTTTTTGATGCATACAAAAAAGGGTTGGCATCTATCTTATTTCATTAAACAATCACAGGAAATGGTGACTTGTTAGAAATCATACATTTTCAGAAAGAATGAAAGTTGTCTTCAGATGATTAGGCACATTGATTGCCCAATTCATCATTTTGTTCCAATTTACGTGTAGATCAAAAACATTTTAATTTGCATTTCAGAAAATGAGAAACTTCTGACCATATAGAATAATTAAATTGATTTTTTGTATATAATGCACACTAATCACATAATCCTGTCAAGCTATCGTTCCACAAGTGATCATAAAATCATGTTTAATTAAGACATTTGTTAACTCCCATCATTATTGTAAATTACTACTGAATTTTCAGTAGATTACACACAGTATCCAACCATTTAATTCCAATCCAATTATCACAATAAACATCTGATTACTTTTCAGCCCTGCCCAGCCTGTTTGGGAATGTTATGAAGGAATCTTGTGCAACTCTGGTCGTGTCTCTGTTACCAGACCCGAGGGTACAATTTCAATTCCCACCTTGCACAGAGCTGTGCCAGAGCAGCTCTGAATGTTGATAAGAAAATATCTAAGAATCGAATGAATTGCCTTTCAATTCAACATTAGATATGTTTTCATTTGTTGTTCATTCCAATAATCACAGTATCTGCTATATATTTTCTTCATTCTGCGAATAGCAGAATGTATCTAATTCCACTCAATCAATGTTCTTTGCAAAATATTTGATAATGTTGCACTCACAAAGATGAAATATGCAAAGTACAGATATTCCTTGATTTTCGTTTGTTCTGAAGAGCTGAGTTCAGACTGCACATAGAACTTGATGCTTCAAAGGTATAAATATGAGGAAAAAATCAAGTTCTTCTTCAGTTAAATAAACAAATGCAACTTCCTACTATATATCAATTTTTAGTTATTGATCTGTTTATGAGTTGTCTGAAATTTGTTTTTTGTTTTCCATTCATCTATTTATATTGAATGTAAGATTGAAATGTTGTGAAAATATCCGAGTCCATCCATTTGAAATTGAATTTGCATATTTCTCTCTAATCCAGTTTATTGCATGATGACTTAACTGTGTTTTGTTCAGCAAACCTAGTGAATCATAAAAATTGTCTAATCTTAAATAAGATCTTTCACACCCAGTTATCAGTCTGTTCTGAATTCATGTAAATATCTAAGTTTATTGAAATCAATGTTCACACAAAACAGTGCACATAAAGCGACACAAAGATATTCAGCTGATTACTATTCAGTGGAATAACCTGAGTAAGTATCTTATTGTTCCTGGGACAAATGACAACAGTAAGCATTTATTTACTATTCTATGCAGTTAATGCAATTGATGTGTTATATTTCAGTTCAGTCGTTAATGTTGATTTATATTGTTTAAACCAATAATTCTACTTTATCACAGATATTGACTATACGGCAATAACGTTGGGAAGCAAATTTTTGTCAATCTAACAATCTTTAAGCTCCTTTTTTATTGTGTGTGTACAAGAGACAATTCAAATTATAACCATTTTTATTACAAATTGAACAAATACTGCATTTTAAATTTGTGAAGTTCCGACATTTTTCAAAAGGGTTAGTCTTCACTATATATGTCATGTTAAAAATCGGCTATTTCAAATCATGCGTGCTACAAAATGATTATTGTTTTCATTTCATTGTAAGAAAAGAACTGCTTTGACCATGTTGATTTTATGGCATTTCTATTCCAACATTTTTCATCATTGTCCAAAAATGACAATATTATTAAAATCGCATATATGCCACATGTCATTTACTCCATTGTTCAGTTTCAAGCTCACTTTCATGACTTATGAATTTTCTTCCTAATTCTGACACAAATCTTTAAACATTGATCATAATATTGATCATATAAATTGATGAAACATATCTCTACAAGGAATCCGGTGTATGGAAATTCACAATTCTTGTATTACGTACATTTTTTACTTAAAAAAAGAAGAATTTCGCTCAATAATCACAGAATGGCTCATTTTTCTTCAATCCATAAAGCTAGGTACTATGTTTTATTCCTCAGTTTACTGATCTTAATAAATATCCAATCAACATCACAGCAAAGTGCTTTTGTAATATTGAATTATTTTAATTCTTCAAAAGAGCATTCATTATCAAGTCATTGCCATGATAATAATGGCACAATTATTTATAAAAAAGTCTTTTGAACAAGTATAATGAGATTCACATTTACATTTAATCCATTATGTCTGAGTACTAATAGTACAGTATGAAAATGCCTTTATTTTTCAGGTCACCTACCCCACAAAGGAACCAATGAATTCCCATCCAAAGTCATTGCAAATATCTGATGATTGCTTATTTGAATCATCACGGTAATGTCAGCCTTAAAATTCAGGAAAATGTAATTACTTTTCACTAAATTAATTCTAGTTCATTTCCAGACATTGCTCAATCACTTGCAAAAAGAGATTTTTCATTATTCTTGAATGCATTGACAGACTTTGATAATTCAAGTGTTGCTGATTTATTTAATAAAAAATAATGATTATTCAATCTAGTAGATTGCGCAAATGTGGATTTACGGCACAGTACATGAACCACTGTAAAGATATTGCAGTGCACAATCTCTCAATCATTGTAAATATCAATTTTTATTTTACCTGTTGAAACATAGTTGAATTCAATTAATTATATTTGACTTCAATGCTCACATTTATTGTGTTTGTAATCATAATACGACTTACGGATGTTTCATGCAACAAAATCAAATGAAAAAGAATTAGTATCTCTATTCTTTCATTCAACAATGGCAATAAATTTTGATTTTTTAAATTTTGAACATTTTGGAAAGAAGGGATGTTGTCTTCAGTTGAATTCTTGCATTGACTCACTAATTCACTGTGTCCGCTACTTATTCTCTTTGGGTTCCTATGAAAAGAAATTAACTAGTTCTTCTGGCTGTAAATGCCTGGAAAATATTTGAGAATGTTATGGTTTTAAAGGTGACAAGGCGAAGTGATCGTAAGTCATCATTTATTTTGATAGAAAGAGCTGGATTCAAACATTTCGAACACACACACACACACAGTTATTCTGCTGTGTGACAAGGGGATAAACAAGTCGCTTTCTTCGGCATTCAGTAAATATATGCCACTTCCAATTATTCATTAGTCAGCTAATTACCTACATTTGTCATGAAAAATTGCAATTCGTCTAAATATTGTTATGACCTTTGATCAAATTAAATTTTTAATTATAGTTTATTCATGAATTGCCGGGATTTTGTTTTTTATTGTTTTCCATACACCTATTCATATTGAATGTAAGATTGACATGCCTTGACAATGTCGGAGAGTGTTCATTTGAAACTTTTTTTTTCGTATCGTTCACTGATTTTAAATATTGCATAAGATTACATGGTACCCGGTTAGCAATGCTGCCTCACAGCGCCAGGGACATTCGTTTTATTCACTCCTCGGGTGACAGTGGGCACTTTGCACGTTCTCCCGAAGTCTATGTGACTTTGCTGTGGTGTCCTCCCACAATCCAAAGATGTGCAGGTTAGGTGAGCTGGCACGCTAAATCGTACACTGTGTACAGGGATATGTGTATTAGTAAGCAATAAATGTGAAGAAATATGATCGGGAAAAGTTTTTGGGTGGGTTAATCTTTAGATCTTTCAAACAATTGGCCTGTTATTACACTGAGGTGACAGGGGTGCTTTCGTGGCGTTGCTAGTATTATGGTGCGCCCCGAGATCTAACCCATGTTGGAAGTGAAATGGAGGAATCTACAGAGAGGCTACAGAAAGACATCGCATCCATTTGGTTTTCTTTAAATCACTGACGAGCAGGAAAATGCAAACGGGGAGGGCGAGTGGGAAGTGAGGCAGTTGCAGCTCTGGTAACGAACTGCTCCAAAACATGATTTAGGACCTCTGGTGCCAATTCTCGCACGTTGAATAACGACAGACAGCTTCCAAACGGTCAGCGCCTTTGGACTGGTTCAGCCGAAACAGCAGTGGTGGAATTCGAACCCATGCCTCTGTCGAGACTGCAGCCATAATTCAGCGATTTAGACCGCTCGGCCATACTACCAACACGCCCAGCGCGCCATTTTCTTGCACTTCCAATTGTGCTCCTGCATAGCAACAGCTGCAAACTGACGTGAAAACGGTTCCATGATCCCTCTCCGACTCGCACAGTTGCGGGGATGTGCCCGTCTACAATATCAATTTCTCAGCAGATAACGATAGCCCATCAATCCAGACAAAAATCACTGGTAAGCTGAGTCTATCTTCTCAGACTGGATTCAGCTACAAATGTATCTGTGAGTGCGTGCAAATATATGATCGGTTATGATTGGGTCAAATTACCATGAGCTACTTGACATTACTGCAATTTCAATTCTTGCTTTGCTAAATGATTTCACCCATTGCTCAAAACAGGACAACTTTCACGTTTACACGGAACACGAAACACACCGGACTACAGAAAAAACGCACGAAGCTGAGCAGGCCGTGTCCCAAATCGTACCGTGTAGCATAGTTTCAGTCACTGTGTCTGTTTTGCAGAATAAGGTTCCCAAAGAATGATCCACCCTAAAACCGGAGGTAGCATTACAATCCGAGAACGCTCTCGGTCAGATCCACCTACGTCAAGCCGGTGTTCTTCTCTGACCACTGCCTCCTGCTGGCCGACTGTCACCTACAGGACGAACAGCGGGCGGGCAAGGGAACGTGGAAACTGAACACTAAGCTGTTGACCCCGGGAAACATCGAAGAGCTCAAGAGGGATTACGCAGGTTGGAGAACCGTGAAGCCTCTCTTTGAGTCTCCAGCGGACTGGTGGGAAACGGTAAAAGGGAACATCAAGAGGTTCTTTATCCTCAAAGGTGTCCAGGAGGCGAGAGAGAGGCGGGGAAAACTGTCCCAGCTCCAGGAAAGTATGCAGAACCTGCTCCTGCTGCAGACGATGGGGGTGGATGTCACGGAGGACCTCAAGGAGGTGAAGGGCCAGCAAGCCTCGCTCTTTGCCTCGGAGGCCTCCAGGATAATCTTCCGGTCCAGGGTCCGCTCGGTGGAGCAGGACGAGACGTGCTCGCGTTTCTTCTTCCAGAAGGTGCACAAAGAGAGCTCCGTGCTCAGCAGCCTGAAGAAAGAAGATGGCTCGGTAACGTCATCTCAGGCTGACGTCATGAGGATCAGCAAATCCTTCTATGCCAGCCTGTATGACTCGAAGCCGACCGACAGCGCGGCCTCCCAGTCTTTCCTGTCCTCTATCACGGAGGTCCTAGATGACGGAACACAAGAGAGGCTGGACCAGCCGCTATCTCTGGATGAGCTGACCAAGGCCCTCGAGTCCTTCGGAAAGAATAAAACTCCCGGAAGCGACGGCTTACCGGTCGAGGTTTATTCCGCTCTTTGGGACTTGATCGGCCAGGACCTGCTGGAGGTGTATGTCAGTATGCTCCGGGCAGGTACCATGAGTGAATCCATGAGGAAAGGCATCATCACCCTCGTCTACAAGCGGAAGGGGGAGAGGGAGGAAATTAGAAATTGGAGACCGATCTCACTGTTAAATGCAGACTACAAAATCTTGTCAAAGGTCATCGCCAACCGGATCAGGTCTGCTCTGGGATCGGTGATCCACCCGGACCAAACCTGTGCTGTACCGGGCAGGAAGATCTCTGAGAGTCTCGCACTCCTCAGGGATACGATCGCCTACGTGCAGGACAGGGTGGTGGACACCTGCCTCATCAGCCTGGACCAGGAGAAAGCCTTTGACGGGATATCGCATACATATATGAGGGATGTCCTCTCCAAAATGGGCTTTGGGGAGGGAATCGGAAATTGGATCAGACTGCTCTACACCAACATTGTCAGCGCAGTCTCAATCAATGGGTGGGAATCAGATAGCTTCCCTGTAAGATCTGGAGTCAGGCAGGGATGCCCCCTCTCACCCGCCTTGTTTGTGTGTTGCATAGAGCCATTTGCCGAATCCATCAGGAAGGATGCGAGCCTGAGAGGGGTGACTATTCCTGGCAGCGGGGGCCTGCAGGTTAAGGCCTCCCTGTACATGGATGACGTCGCTGTTTTCTGCTCGGATCCGCTGTCCGTGCACAGACTCATGTGCATCTGCGACCAGTTCGAACGGGTCTCGGGGGCCAAGGTAAACCGAGGCAAGAGCGAGGCCATGCTCTTCGGGAACTGGGCCGACCAATCCTCTATCCCCTTCACCGTCAGGACTGACCACCTGAAGGTGCTGGGTATTTGGTTCGGGGGGGCTGGGGCGTGCGCCAAGACCTGGGAGGAGCGGATCAGGAAGATGAGACAGAAACTAGGCAGATGGGGGCAACGGTCGCTCTCCATCGCGGGAAAAAACCTGCTCATCAGGTGTGAGGTCCTCTCAGTATTGCTATATGTGGCACAGGTCTGGCCTATCGTCAGGACCGTTGTCGCCGCAGTCACCCGGGCCATCTTCCAATTCATTTGAAGATCAAAGATGGACCGGGTCCGAAGAGACTCTATGTACAAAGACCGGTGCAATGGGGGAAAAAACACGCCCAATGCCACCCTCACCCTGATGGCCACCTTTGTGTGTGGCTGCATCAAGCTGTGCGTGGATCCCCGGTACGCAAACACCAAGTGTCACTACGTACTGAGGTTCTACCTGTCCCCGGTGTTGCGAAGGATGGGCCTGGCCTCGCTGCCGCGGAACGCTCCGAGTAGTTGGACCGTTCCGTATCACCTGTCCTTCGTGGAGAAATTTATGAGGAAAAACACCTTTGACCACAAGTCCATCAGGAAGTGGTCAGCACGTAGCGTCCTTGAGACCCTTCGGGAAAAGGAGAGGGCGGATCCTGTCGAGCGGTTCCCTGAGCAGACTGTCAAAGCCATTTGGCAGAATGCCTCATCGCCAGAACTTTCCAACAAGCACCAAGACGTGGCTTGGCTGGTGGTGAGAAGGGCTCTGCCTGTGAGATCCTTTATGCACGCCCGGACTCTCTGCCGCACCGCACGCTGCCCTCGAAGTGGCTGCGGGGGGGACGAGACTGTCACACACCTCCTTCTGGAATGTGCCTATGCAGAGGAAGTCTGGAGAGGAATGCAGTGGTGCTTGTCGAGGTTCGTCCCGAGCAGCGCCGTGACGCGGGACTCCGTGCTCTACGGCCTGTTCCCCGGGACTCGCACCGAGACGAACATTAACTGCGCCTGGAGGATCATCAACTCGGTGAAGGACGCTCTCTGGGCGGTCCGAAACCTGTTGATCTTCCAGCTGAAGGAGTTGACCCCGACCGAGTGTTGCAGACTGGCACATTCCAAGGTCCAAGACTACGTGTTGAGGGACGCGCTGAAGCTTGGGGCAGCTGCCGCCAAGGCGCGGTGGGGAAAGACCACCGTGTAAGATCGGCCTGCCTAAAGAAGAACAGGGGGCCCATGCGGACGTTGTTTTGGGCTCTGCTGATGCCTCAGCCAAATATATGTATATGTACAAGATTGAAAAATGCACAGGATTGTAAAGGACAAGGATAAATTCGAATCTGTGTTTGTAAATATGGACATATGTATGGCATGATCCAATGTACAGACCATCAAATCATTTTATGAATAAAGTATATTTTTGAAATATAAAAAAAATCCGAGAACGACATATTACATTGTGAGGAAGGTCTGACCTCGGAGCCAGTTCGAGATGCCACTTTCCTTGCCTTTTACCTTAACAGTGCAATTTGCTGCAGAGATGTTCACTCCTGGACACGAGCCACATGGATACCAACTGAGTTGGAAACCTGAGTGGGAATCGATGAGAAAAAGCGACTCAATAAAGTTTAACAAGTTCCATGGTGCTTTTCAGAAATGCAGTTTCTGTTCACCTCAATCCAAAAGGCAGTTTCTGAACATAGTAACAGAAGTCAAAAGGTAATTACCTCACCCCACCCCCACTCCGGAAGAGGTGCTAACTGCCCTTGATTGCTTTTTGTTCTCGATGTGAAGAGCTCTCACGCCTGAGTCACCGTCACGTGTCTGGTTGCTGAGTGAATCACAAAGAAGGACTTTCTCCAGAGCTGCAACTGCCTGACTTCCCCACTCGCCCTCCCCGTTTACATTTTCCTGCTCGTCAGTGATTTAAAGAAAACCAAATGGATGCGATGTCATTCTGTAGCCTCTCTGTCGACTCCTCCGTTTCAGTTCCAACGTGGCTTAGATCTCGGGGCGCACCTTGATACTAGCGACGCTATGAAAGCACAGGTCCAGAGGTTCCTCTGAGAGTGTAATTTCTTTCATTGCTGTTGCTGATTGAATGAGCCACGAACGTGCGAACTGCTCCAAAACATGATTTAGGACCTCTGGTGCCAATTCTCGCACGTTCAATAACGACAGACACCTTCCAAATGAGGTTTTTCAGAGACGACTTTGGGATACATTTGACAGACAGACTAGTTGAGGAATCCGTGGTGCGCTGTGACACCAGCGCATCAGCTTCTTCCCTGCCTTTGAACCGGGCCGCCTGCGCAAGGAATGCAAATGCGGTAATGCTTTTCGTGGAAGGATCAGAACGCGGCAAGGACACTCTCAAACAGAATGGCATATGCATCACAACCAGGTTGGAGAAAAACTTTATAATGCTTTGCACTGTAAGTTAATGGAATTACATTGCACTTCACTACGAGAGCAGATTTGTTCAAGCAACTTCGAAGGCAGGTTTGCAGATGGGAAAGCAAGCAAGAAAGCTCTGTTCTTGTCTAGGCTGCAGTTGAAGAACAAAGCAGTTTCTGCCCAGTTTCGTACTGGGGACCTTTCGCGTGTGTGGCGAACGTGATGATCACTACACTACAGAAACAAGCCTCTGCCGTTCCTGCTGCAGCTTTGTGGCATCCAGCACTGAAAGTTGAAGCCATTATTCGTTTCCAATAGCTCGTTGTTTCCCAGCGTAATTGACATCTTGAAAACGTAAAAAAAAGACACGCGAAATTGATGACAAAATATAGACAAGGATGTCGTCAGTGTTTGGACCGTAGAGCGAGGTGGAATAGGCTGGGACGACTTTCCCTGCAGCGTAACGGCTGCGACATGATCTAATGGAAGGGTTGTAAACTGAGTATTTACGTGTTTTACCCAAGTTGGGGTGAGTTGAAAACTCGAGAGTATAGGTTTAAGGTGAGTGGGCTGAAATTGACAAAGGACCTGAGGCACATTTCCCACACAGAAGGTTGTGCGTGTATGGAATGAGCTACCAGAGGAAGTGGAGGAGGCTCAGAAAATTGCAAAGGTAATCGGATCATTTTCTGGATAGGATGGGTTTCGAGGGTTTGGGGCCAAATACTGGGGACCTGGACTTGTTTAAATTTGGCTATGTGGTGAGCATGCCCGAGATACACCGAAGTATTTGTTTCCAAGCGGTGTCCCCCAAAAACGTTGTGTTGCTTACACCGGCTTTAAAGGATTACTTTTTAGTGGAGCTTGCCATCGCAGTCTGTGGCACAATCCTTTAGTGTGTTCGACTGCTCACGGGAAAGGTAGTATTGCGAAACACTGCAGAAAGGAACGACTTCCTTACTTTTGCTCCGACTGACCATACTCTGAAATTTTCCCAGATCCACAGTTAACGATTTTTTCAGCTGGAAGTTACCTCAGAAACCCTGTTAATTCGTAATGTAATGAGCGAATCTCAAAACAGAAAGCATTTAACACGGAACACAAACAAAGCTGGCAAACCTAATGCATTTTCAGACACAGAGATGCATGAATGCAAAATGTGAGACAGTCCAAGGGCATGATTTATAAACTAATCTCACAACTAACAACAGGGCAATTCCAAACTACTCTTCCAAACATACTGCAGTCTTAGTGCACCATCACTTCCCAGACAATGCTGTAAAGAGAGAAAGAAAGAACATAATAAGAATGGGCCATAAAAAGTGAATTTCACCAATCACAGTCTCGATTAGATTACCTTTCCATTCCGATGTCTCCAGGACGGAAATGAAGGAAATGGGAGAAATTCAATAACATATCACATCGAAATTCATTGGAACGATTTTCTCATTGGCCAGAAAACCAAATAACGACGAGTCAAGTCACTGCAGGACTTTGTTTCACAACAGCAATGAAATAACATTCTCCATTCGGTTCCAGTAAAAGCTCAACTTGCCTGGAACAGCAGAGGTGTTTGTGATTTTCCGCGTGGCTGGCGAACACGATCCTGACAGCAGAGACTCTTTGAAGTATTTGGCTCTATCCCACACCACAGTTAATTCTCTAAAGCAAGTCCATTTTCCTTTTGTTTTCAACATCAACATGCTGTGGGGACCAAAACAACACTTGAACAATGCTGCCGCGTTGGAGTTGATCAGCAGAAATGGCAGCGGTGAGATTCGAACCCACGCAATTAAACATTTATATATACACACACACACACACACACACACACACACACACACACACACACACACACACACACACACACACACACACACACACACACACACACACACTCTCTCAACCCTCCACCACAACACTATCCCCTGTAACTAAACAGATATACGTAGAAATGCACAAATACACAACTGTTGACCACCACATTGTTTTATGCCATTAAACAGATATTCTCAGAAACACACACACACAAAACCCCCGACCAGCATGTTGTTGCCTGCCATTAAGCAGAAACACATGCACAACCCTCAAGCACCACATCGCCTGCCATGAAACAGATATACTCAGAAACAAACACATACAACCCTCCACCACCACCCTGTCACCTGCCATCAAACAGATATACACAGAAACAAACATACAATCTTCTACGAACACCCTGTCTACTGACCTTAAACTGATAGACACAGAAACATACACAACCCTCCACCACCATCTGTCACCTGCCACTAAGTACACAGACACAGAAACATAGACACTGTACCCTCCAACACCACCGTGTCTCCTGCCATTGAATAGAGATACGCAGAAACACACACAACCCTCCATGACCATCCTGTCTCCTGCCATTGAACAGGTATACAGAGAAACACACACACCATCATGTCTCCTGCCGTTAAGCACATATACACAGAAACACACACACACAACCCTCCACCACCAACATGCCACCTGCCATTAAACAGTTATACACAGAAACACACACAGCACCCTCCACCACCACCCTGTCCCTAGCCCTTAAATAGATATACACATTAACACACACGCACACAAACCAATATGACTACCCTGCCTCCTGACATTAAACAGGTAGACACCGAAACCAACGCACAACCCTGCACCACCACCCCGTCTCCTGCCTTTAAGCAGATATACACACAAACACACATACATCCCTCAACCACTCCCCTGTTTCCTGCCGTTAATCAGATATACACAGAAACACACACGCACAGCCCTTAAACAGATATACACAGAAACACACACACATCCCTCAACCACTACCCTGTTTCCTGCCGTTAATCAGATACACACAGAAACACGCACACACACAACCTCCACGACCACCCTGCCTCCTACCATTAAATAAATATACACGGAAACACATGCACAACCCTCCAACACCGCAATGTTTCCTGCAATTAATCGATTTTACACAGAAACACATGCATAATCTTCCACCACCACCAGCCTGTCTCCTGTAATTAAGCAGATATATACAGAAAAACACACACAACTCTGCACCACCTCCTAACACCTACCATTAAACATACATACACAGGAAATAAAACACACACGGACAAACATCCCCCCCACCAATACTCTGTCTCCTGACATTAAACAGATATACACAGAAACACACACACACACCCCTCCATCACCACCCTGTCTCCTACCAGTAAGCACATAGACACAGAATCACAGACAACCTACCCTCTACCCCCACCCTGTCTCCTGCCATGAAAAAGATATATGCATAAACTCACATACACACACACACACACACACACACACACACACACACACACACACACACACCTCCATGAACACCCTGCTTCCTGCCATTGGACAGATATACACAAAGACACACACACACATCAAACTGTCTCGTGCCAGTAAGCACATATACACGGAAACATTACACACACACACACACACACACACACACACAGACAAACACACACACATGCGCACACACACACACACACACACACTCACTCAAATCTCCTTGACCACCCTGTCTCCTGTCATCAAACAGATATACATGGAGATATACACACACACAAAACCTTCCACGAAATTTGTAGCTGAGGGAGTGGCAGTTACGATGCGATTAGGCAAAATTTAGGAAGTATAGGATGGTGAAGGAACCGGCAGGGGATGGGCACATTAGAAATGTGAAGCTTATTCAAGGAAAAGCTCCTGAGTGTCCTACATAATTATGTACCTGTCAGGCAGGGAGGAAGCTGTAGAGCGTGGGAGCCGTGGTTTACAAAGGAAGTGGAATCTCTGGTCAAGAGGAAGAGGGAGGCTTATGTTAGGATGGGATGTGAAGGCTCAGTTAGGGCACTTGAGGGTTACAAGGTAGCCAGGAAAGACCTAAAGAGAGAGCTCAGAAGAGCCAGGAGGAGACATGAGAAGTTGTTGGCTGATAGGATCAGGGTAAACAATAAGGCTTTCTATAAGTATTTAAAGAATAAAAGAATGACAAGAGTAAGATTAGGAACAATCAAGGATATTAATGGGAAGTTGTTTGAGGAGTCGGAGGAGTTAGAGGAAGCACCAAATGAATATTTTTCGACAGTATTCACTCTAGAAAATGACAATGTTGTCGAGGAGAATACTGAGATACAGGCTACTAGACTAGGTTGGATTGAGGTTCACAAGGAAGAGGTATTAGAAATCCTGCAGAGTTTGAAAATAGATAAGTCCACTGGGCCAGATGGGATTTAGCTTGGGATCCTCTGGGAATCCAGGGAGGAGGTTGCCGAGCCTTTAGCATTGATCTTTCAATCTTCATTGTCTACAGGAACAGTGCCAGAAGACTGGAGGATAGCAAATGTGATTCCTCTGTTCAAGCAGGGGAGTAGAGACAACTCTGGTAATTATAGACCAGTGAGCCTTACTTCAGTTGTTGGTAAAGTGTTGGAAAAGTTTATAAGAGATAGGATTTACAATCATCTAGAAAATAATAATTTGATAATGGATAGTCAGCACGGTCTTGTGAAGGTTATGTCGTGCCTCACAAACCATATTGAGTTCTTTGAGAAGGTGACCAAACAGGTAGATGAGAGTAAACCGGTTGATGTGGTGTATATGGATATCAGCAACGGATTTGATAAGGTTCCCCACAGTCGGCTATTGTTCAAAATTTGGAGGAATGGGATTGTGGGAGATATAGCATTTTGGATCAGTAATTGTCTTGCTGAAAGAAGACAGAGGGTGGTGGTTGATGGGAAATGTTCATCCTGGAATCCAGTTAGTAGTGATGTGCCGCAAGGGTCGGTGTTAGGTCCACTGCTGTTCATCATTTTTATAAACGACCTGGATGAGTGAGTAGAAGGGTGGGTTAGTAAATTCGCAGACAACACTAAGGTCGGTGGAGTTGTGGATAGTGACGAAAGATGTTGTATGTTACAGAGAGATATAGATAAGATGCAGAGCTGCGCTGAGAGGTGGCAAATGGAGTTTAATGTGGACAAGTGTGAGGTGATGCACTTTGATCAGAGGAACAGGAATTCAAAGTACTGGCCTTATGATAAGATTCTTGGTAGTGTAGATGAGCAAAGAGATCTCGGTGTCAAGGTACACAGATCATTGAAAGTTGCCACCCAGGTTGACTGTGTTGTTAAGAAGACATTAATATAGGGATCGAGTTCTGGAACCATGAGGTTATGCTACATCTGTACAAAACTCTGGTGAGGTCGCACTTGGAGAATTGTGTACAGTTCTGGTCACCGCATTATAAGAAGTATGTGAAAGCTTTGGAAAGGGTGCAGAAGAGATTTACTAGGGTCTTGTCTGGTATGGAGACAAGGTCTTCCGAGGAAAGTCTGAGGGACTTGAGGCTGTTTTCGTTGGAGAGAAGAAGTTTGACATGTGACTCAATAGAGACATATAAGATAATCAGAGGGTTAGATAGGGTGGACAGGGAGAGCCTTTTTCCAAGTACGGTGACGTCGAACACGAGGGGCATAGCTTTAAATTGAGACGTGACAGATATAGGACAGATATCAGACGTAGTTTCTTTACTCAGAGAGTAGTAAGGGTATGGAATGCTTTGCCTGCAACAGTAGTTGATTCGCTAACTTTAAGTACATTTAAGTCGTCATTGGACAAGCAGATGGACGTACATGGAATCGTGTAGGTTAGATGAGCTTCAGATTGGTATGACAGGTCAACGCAACATTGAGGGCCGAAGGGCCTGTACTGCGCTGTAATGATCTATGTTCTATGTTCTATGAGCACCCTGCTTACTGACCTTAAACGGATATACGCAATAACGCACATGCATACACAACCCTCCACCACCACCTTGTCTCCTGCCAGTAAGCGCATCGATACAGGAATACAGACACTATACTCTCCACCACCATCTGTCTCCTGCCTTTAAGCAGTTATATACACAAACACATACGCACACACATCCCTCGATCACCACCCCGTTTCCTGCTGATTATCAGATATACACAGAAACACACACACAACCCTCCACCACCACACTCTCTCCAGCCCTTAAAACAGATATACACAGAAACACGCACACATCCCTCTACCATCACCCTGACTCCTGCCCTTAAACAGATATACACAGAAACACACATACATACAGAACGCTCCACCGCCACCCTGTTTCCTGCAATTAATCAGATATACAGAGAAACACACACACACACAACCCTCCACCACCACTACTCTGTCTCCTGTCATTAAGCAGATACTTACAGAAAAACATACACATCCCTGTACCACCACCCTAACACCAGTATTAAACAGACAGACACAGAAAAAAAAACACACACAGACAACACTCCACCACCACCCTGTTATCCTGGCATTAAACAGATATACACAGAAATACACACACACACAACTTTCGACCACCACCAGTCTGTCTCCTGTCATTAAGCAGATATATACAGAAAAACACACACATAGTTTGAAGATATTAGGAGGAAGGTGTAAAGGAGATGTCAGAAGTAGTTTTTTTAAATATACAGAGTGCTGTGAATGCATGGAATGCGTGACCAGTGGTTGTGGTAGAAGCAGAGTTATCGAGGACATTTAAGCGACTTCTCGACTTGCACATGGATAGCAGTGAGTTGAGGGGTGTGTAGGTTGTTACTATATTTACATTAGGATTGAATCTCCGCACAACATCGTGGGTGAAAGGGTTTGTTCTGTGCTGTACCTTCTATGTTCTATGTTCTTTGACAAGGGTGAGTCGATCTCTGACTACTTAATGCCAACTGTAAAAGATGTTTAAAGACGTCATTGAGTTGCAAAGGTGTCAGCACTATAAGTATGTTTTGGTCATTGTCGATTTCTTTTCCTTGATGGGTTGAAGCTTACCCCACTTCCAATGTTAGTGCTAAAACTGTTGCAAATATTTTACTCAAGGAGATTATTACCTGCTTTGGTATTGGCTTTTGTCTACCTTCTGACAATGCCCCCCACCCCCATTTTATTGGAGATATAAATGAGGAATTATGCTCTCATTTTGGGATCCACCACCAACTGTTTTGTGCTTATTTCCCACAAGCTGCAGGGTTCGTGGATCATGGTGACCAGAGTCTGAAAAGTAAACTTGCCAAATGGACTTCTGATACAGGTCTTTCCTGGGTTAGGGTGGTGCCGCTGGTATTGTTCCACCTACAATATACTCCTGTGGGGAAACCTCGCTTGACCTTTTCAAGCGCTCACACTCTGTATGATCTGAATGATAAAATGCACTGTATCTGATCCGCAGGACGCACTGCAGAAATTATCCCATCCCAGCAGACTGAGCTGCCTCCATTGATCGAGCTGTCTCTATTGGTAGAGTATCATACAGTTACAGAGAATATCCTGTGATGTCATCCTCGAAGGTACTTGCTACAAAAAAGCTGAACACTGTGATCAGCGCTAACGCAGAGGCCCAGCGGGCCCATAAACCAGAAATCAATGGATAAAGAGATTCTTCTTTTTCGAAGACTCTGATTCAGACCATCATCTTTAACACTTTTTTTAAGATTAGATTAGATTACTTACCGTGTGGAAACAGGCCCTTCGGCCCAACAAGTCCACACCGCCCCGCCGAAGCGCAACCCACCCATACACCTCCATCTAACCCTTAACTAACACTGCGGGCAATTTAGCATGGCCAATTCACCTGATCTGCACATCTTTGGACTGTCCCACTAACTTTCTGGGGAGAAAATGGATGTGGGCGAGCGGACAGACTCAACTGGTTCCAACCTTTACACCCATGGTCTGTGTGACAACAAAAGCCGAAATCTGGAATTGTTTATCTTGCTTCTGAAAAACAGGTGAGTAAATTTTGAAGGTCATAGATATTTCTTCCTGGTGTTCATGAAATGATCTAGAGCAGAGTACGGTTCCCTGAGTATGGTCTGACTTCTGGGTTATGGACTGTGATATTCTGCTCACATGATCTGAACACATACCAAGTAATGACTCAGTGACAAGATCTGCTGAATCGGATTCCGTGAAGAACAGAAGCCGATGTAATGAAAAGAGCCATAAGAATGGGAATGCAGCAACTTATTTTCCAGACTCGAGGGGAGTTCATAGTGCTGTTTCCAGGGGTCAATATCTGTACAAGTAGACTGAAACAGCTTTGGGCGTTATTGTACTACATCTTTTGTATAATGGTGCAAAAGCATGGAACTTTTGTGTAGAGGGGATAACTTCAAAATCCTCAATGAGTCAAAACACACAAATGAGGTAAACAACAAAGTAACCACATAATTTGGTGTTACATCATGGGGGAAACTTCCCTGCTCAAGTTTTGCTCAAAATCGCGCTCTGTCTAATTCCTAAGACTGAGAATCGAACAGTGAATGGTCTATGTCAATAAAAACTACTCTGATCTCACAACTTCAGCATTTCATACCCACCCCCTTATGTATGTCTGGCAATAGCAATTGATCCCTCACTGTGTAACTTCAGCACACGGAGAGAACAAATTATCATAAGGACAACAGTCATGTATGGGACTGGGATTTGACCCGATTCTGTTGCAACCAATCGATTCAGCTGTAATTGAAATTGCTTCTACCTTTCCTGTGTCGGCAACAAGATTGCATAGCTTAGTGGTGAGTTTTCATGCATTGAATTAGACCCAGCATCCTTTCTCACGTTGAAATATACAGCGATATAAAGACTTGATGAAAGACACGGGCAGTGTTTAATGGACTTTAAAGATGTTAGGAATGATGCGGCCATGATGCCATGTCATTAGAAACGATGGAAATGAGGTTTACTGGGAGATAAAGCCACTAGAAACGAAAAGAAGTGGTTTAATGGGATGGTGGCATAGATAAGGAATAATGCGGGAGAAATCAGGAAAGACTTAATTGTATCCGAAAAGAGGTTATCCAGCTGATATGAAGTTGTTAAGAGTAAATACGAGGGAAATTTCCTCGTTTAGGTGAGTGGAAACTAGAGGTTAGAACTTCAAACCCATCGGGGCACAATCAAGAAATTTAGAGTAGGCATTTTTTATTCTGACAGTTATTGAATTCGGAGATGAATTTTCGGAAATAGAATCATTTTAGGAGCTTATTCAAGAATATTTGAAAAGCGTGTGCAGGCAGACAAGAAGTGAATTAGATAAATTAAATTAGATTACTTGCAGTTTGGAAACAGGTCCTTCGGCCCAACAAGTCCACACTGACCTGCCGAAGCACAATCCACCCAGACCATTCCGCTACATGCACCCCTGCTCCTAACACTACGGGCAATTTAACACAGCGAATTCACCTAACCTGCACATTTTTGGACTGTGGGAGGATACCGGAGCATCCAGAGGAAACCCACGCAGACACAGGGAGAATTAAACAGTGGCAGTGATTCTGGGCTGCCTGGATGGGGATGACAAATGGAAACATTATCGAATTGGTTAACATTCATAGGAAAGAAATTACATAACATCTGCAACTGAAAATGTTAAGGATGAGAAGAGCTGGTGGAGTTGGAAGGTGCAGCAACTCATTCAACATGAAATATTATATACTGTAAATGCACTGAGCTGTTTGGTTTAGCTCTACATTAAATGGAAGTCGGTTAGCTCAGTCCACTGACTAACTGGTTTATGAGAAAAGTGAGATCAACAGCGTGGGATAAATTTTCGCACTTTCTCAAGTTTCCACAAGGATCATCATCTCCCCCACTCACCTGATCTGTAATACTGTGGTGCCTCTAGTGAGCAACATTTGGCCTGTCGGTGTAAAACATCATTATCGTTGCCATCTGTTGGCTTGAACATTTGGTCATAATCAACCGAAAGGGGAGTGAGTCTCCGCTTGAAAAATCCTGCGTCAAGACTCAACCTTATTCCAGATGGACCCTTTGTTCCTCCCTACAGCAAAACTACTTGCCCAGATCCTTTACCAAGTTTACTGACAACAGGCAAACTCAACAAAGAGATAAATCTAATACTTTCGATTGATTGAATGAGCTGTGCAGCTTGCAGGAAATTGAATGATATGAAACGATTTATACAGACTTTCCCAGGATGTATTCCAGTGCTGGGTCAGCAATTTGAGGAAAGTTATTAAGCTGAAACTTATCCTCTGTTTCTCTATCAACAGATGGATATTCACTGGGGGAATATTTGCAGATATTCTGTTAATAATTGGCATGTTTAACAAAGGCAAATCTTTTCCCCTCGTCAGAAACTGGACTTTTCAAATAAGTGCTACTTTACTCAACATTGTTTTCAACTGCGCTTCTGTCTGATGTTTCAATAATCCCTGGTCAATGTCAGTAACAGCATCTTTAGATAAGCATTGAACATAAAACCTTGGCATGTTATGCACCTTTAAGTATTCGGCTCTGACCAATTGAGCGACTGTTGCCGCAGACAGCGAAACTGTCACGTGACCTACACGTACCTGGAGAAGTTTAACTCAACTGCTCTAGTTCTGCTGTGATGATTAGATTCCCTACAGTATGGAAACAGACCCTTCGGACCCAAAAGTCCACATCAACCCTCCGAAGAGTAACGCAACCAGAA
The DNA here is from genome assembly GCF_047496795.1 of Chiloscyllium punctatum. Lineage (NCBI taxonomy): Eukaryota > Metazoa > Chordata > Chondrichthyes > Orectolobiformes > Hemiscylliidae > Chiloscyllium > Chiloscyllium punctatum. Next base: position 76,085,835 of record NC_092772.1, on the reverse strand, counting down.
CCATTTCCCCTCTGACAAATGCACCAACTCACCTGACCTGCACAATCTTTGGACTGTGGGAGGAAACTGGAACACCCGGAGAAAACCCATGCAGACACGGGGAGAATGTGCAAACTCGACACAAACAGTCCACCGAGGCTGGAATTGAAATTTGGACCCTGTTGAGGCTGCAGTACTAACCACTGAACCACAACACTGTGGGAGCTTTGGTGGTGATGTGCTGCCCACTGGTACCTCAGTCACTCACCCTGCTTCATTTCCCTGAACCGTCTTGTTCTGAAATTAAACCTAAGGCAGACAAGGTGAAACTGACATGAATCTGTGATTATTGAAGCATCAGGTTCACGAAAAGGATACAAAAGGGACACAAAAAATGTGAAAAATAGACTACATCGAAAAATGGGTTTCCACTGGTTCCTGCGTTGTTTACAAACAATGTTACATTGCCGCTGTCGCAGGGCTTTTCATTCGATCAGCTTCAATCGGCACAGAATTCGAATCAACGAAACATCACCAACTTCCTTCTGAAAGTTCATACAGGTAACATGAAACATATTGCATTCATTTAAATCTTCACCATTCCTACATCCAAGAACACGTTGCACAGTTTGCATGAACATTGAAAATGTTAGAATGTTATGCAATAACAAAAATTCAATTACAGTTTAAATCGTAAAGTAGGTAGAATGCACAGAAAGACTCAGCATGTCAGAAATTCATGTGACCAGAACTGCAGCCTAGCAGAGTGGAAATCTGTCCCTGAATCCCAATATCCACACGTTTGCTTGCTCCATGTACCCAGTTGGAAACCTGTGTGGAGGAGCATGCAGTCTGACAGAGCGCCTGAGAGAATCCTTCACTGTCTGATCTAAAGCAACAATAGCAGCTGTCTGTTCTGGCTGTGAGAGCGGTGGGGTAAAGGGGAGCACCTTGATATTCCGTAGTGTCGATTCACATTGCCCTCATCATGTTAATTTTGAAAACCCTCTGTAAGAAACAGCACAGAAAGAGAGGAACAGTAGGAGGCTTGTCCAAACACGTGTCCTACTATCCGTTTGATATCATCATGGCTGACCAAACACGTCAATGTCTTTACCCAGCTCATCCACAACAACCTGTCACACAATGGGATAAAGACATTTAAGCAATCGACAATTTCTGTGCAACTTTGAGAGGGAAATGTGTTTACAGACAGTGGGTTTCTTAACGAAGTTTGCAGGTTTTGCGGGTGAGCATCTGATTTCGGTCCGATCATGACTCCGTAAAAACTCACAACCAAGAAGGCAAGGAATTTCCTCTAGTCAGTAGCAGGGACGAGAACTCCAGACGACAGGAATTGGCGATGAATCAGCACAACAATCAATGATTCAGCTGAAAACTGAACTAACCTCCAATTCTGGTGAGGTTCAACCCACAAACTTTGAATAGCAAAGGTACCAAATTTGTAGCAATCTGACACGCTTTTTATTGCGCCACAGAGCTGCAGTCGCCACAATTTTACTGCACCCAAAGTTGTGGTTGTTGGAGAAAATGTCAACAATCACCAGGAGATGCGGGGAATTTTTCAAGGAGTAAACCTTTTATTTGCAAACAAAAACAGTGACATTCAGAATACAAATGCTTGAATCGCCCCGAACCTCAGGGTCCATGGCATAGAATCATACAGTCATCGATATATGCAGCATGGAAACAGAACCTGCTGTCTAACTTGTCCATGCCGAGCAGATATCCCAACCCAATCTAGTCCCACCTACCAGCAACTGGCCCATATTCCTCCAAACCCTTCCTATTCACATGCCTCTTAAATGTTGCAATTGTACCAGCCTCCACCACATCATCATTCCATTCACGTACCACCCACTGTGTGAAAAAGTTGTGCCTTGGGTCTCTTTTTTAATCATTCCCCTCTCAAACTAAAACTATGCCCTCTCGTCCAGAACTCCCCGATCCAGGGAAAAGACTTTGTCTATTTATAATGTCCATGCTCCTCATAATTTTGTAAACCGCAATAAGGTCACCCCCTCAGCCTTCGATGCTTAAGGGATAACAGCCCCAGCCTGTTCAGCCTCTTCCTATACCTCAAAGTCCAACCCTGGAAACATTCTTGTAAATCTTTCTGAACCCTTCCAAGTTTCATAACATCTTTCCGACAGGAAGGAGACCAGAATTGCTTGCAATATTCCAACAGTGGTCTAACCAATGTCCTGTACAGCCGCAACATGACCTCCCAACTCCTGTACTCAACACACTGACCAAAAAAGGAAAGCATACCAAACGTCTTCTTCACTATCTTATCTACCTACTACGAACCTGCACTCCAAGGTCTCTTTGTTCAGCAACACACCCTCGGACCTTACCATTATGTGTATCAGTGCCGCTTTCCCAAAGTGCAGCACCTAGCATGTATGTGATTTTAGATTAGATTACTTATAGTGTGGAAACAGGCCCTTCGGCCCAACAAGCCCACACCGCCCCACCGAAGCAGAACCCACCCATACTCCCTACATTTACCCCTTACCTAGCACTACTGACAATTTAGCATGGCCAATTCACCTGGCCTGCACATCTTTGGACTGTGGGAGGAAACCAGAGCACCCGGAGGAAACCCACACGGACATGGGGAGAACGTGCAAACTCCACACAGTCAGTCGCCTGAGGTGGGAATTGAACCCAGAACTCTGGCGCTGTGAGGCAGCAGTGCTGACCACTGTGCCACTGTGCCACCGTGCCACGCACTATTTTAATTCCATCACTTCTTACCCTTTCTTTAATCATGTTTTTTAGCTTATCAAAATGCCCAACTGTGTTAGTCAGAATTACCTCACTCCAGCTATACAATAAACCAATAATGTTAGTTCCCATTATTGTTCTACTTCTGCCACTATGGTTTTTCATAATTCTACTTAATATTATTCGACGGTCACTATTACGTATTCTACAGCCACCTGTGCTACAATGAACTTCCATCCCAGACTAACCTGTCATGATTAGGTACTTATCTACTCTATCTATCACAATGTTTCCCTGTTCCAAGCTGACTCTACGAAATACTGATTAGATATTTAATGTCATATCTTTCCATCTACAAGCGTATCAAGCAGGCTGACTTAACTATCAATTAATTATTTAAAGTCATGTCCTTAGTATGTATTGCCACGACTTGTCCCAAACTGCCATGATGATATTGAGTAGGCGAGGCTGACTTTACTGTTTGTTATTATCTCAGCCTGCCATTGTAACCTGTCAGCCCAGTCTGACTCTGCTTATTGGTGTAAGAACATCCCACTATTCTTATTCCATCCTGTCACACTGGCTCCATCCTGCCCCAGTAACCTTTTGACGAGTGTAACTTTCCGCAGACCCCTTGTAATAGATCGCCAGTAGTTTCTGTGCCTTTACCCTTTCCATGCTTTCATGCTCTGTATTTTCTGTACAGTGTTCGGTTCTTTCATCAGACATCTGTTTAGCTTTACCCCACTTTCCAGTACATGATCCTTATCCATGTGTGCTCTAGCTTCTCAAGTTTTCAGCTAAATACTCCTGAAATGTTTTGCTGACTCATACCTTTACGAACGTTCAAACAGTGAATTCCAAATAAACAACACTCTAAGAGTGTAAACGCTCTTCCGAAATCTCGTCTGAGCACCCTCTCCCTTGTGTTTAACGGAGATCCCTGGTTGTTAACTCTTCCCATAAGAAGTTTGTTCCTATCACACATACCGATCCCCTTAATGTGCACCTTAATCACTTCCTCACTCAGCCTTCTTCGCTCCCAGAGAAAGAGCCTGAGCAGAGCTCGTCTATCTTCGGCAAGGTGATAATGTCGTGCTGGAAAGGTAAAGCAGGTCAGGCAGCATCCGAGGAGCGGGAGAATCGACGTTTCTGGCATAAGTCTTTCAACAGGACTGAGTGTTGTGGGTGTGGGCTGGGAGATAAATGGGAGGGGTTTGGAGTTGGGTGCAAGGTAGCTGGGAAAGCGAATGGTGGTTCGAGGCAGGGGAAGAGGTGATATGTCAGAGGGGGAGAGAGGTGTGGGTCCGGAGGGCGGTGTTGAGTTTGATGCTTCAGACTGTAATAATGTGTAGCGAGGGGTAATGTGGAAGCCATTGAAATCCACATTTGTCCCATGTGGTTGCAGGGTCTTAAGGCAGAATATGAGGCGTTCATCTTCCAGGCGTCAGGTGGTAACGATTTGGTGGTGGCTTATGCCCAAAATGTCGATTGTCCTGTTCTGCAATTCACATGACAGGATAGATGTGAATAACAAAGGCTAAAAACAGGACAAAGACTTACAGATACAAAGTTAATGGAATTAGACACAGTGCATACAGAAACCATTTGGCCAGTTGAGTCTGCACTGTGCCAAGGAAGAGATTCACACTCCCCCACTCTATATTTCTAAATCCGCAATTATGATCCACCTATAAAAATGGAAATTGTTCCAAAAGCTCAGCGAGTCAGGGAGCTCAGTGGAGAGAAGTTACAGTAAACATTGCGAATTAAAAACAGTTCCAAGGAAGGGTCTGTTGACCTGGAACGGTCATTCTGTTTTCCTCCAGCTGCAATTCTGACTTTTGACTCTGATTTACACTTACAGTCCATTTAAATTTCCTTTGCCATTGACCTGAATTGCACACCTTTGCATTGTGGGAAGGAATCAGAGCAGCCAGAGGAAACTTACACGAGAGAGAGAGCATGAGAGTGCAAATTCCACACAGTCAGTCAAACAATTCTGGAATCGAATGCGGGTTTCTGGCGTGGAAATGTGCAATTCTACCCACTGATCCCTCCCAATATGCAAGCATTCATCCTGGAAGCGAATTGAACCGGATCTCACGCAGCGACATGCAGTGGTACTATTCAGAAATTTTATGCAAAAAGAAGCCTATTTGGTATTACTGGATATTAACATTCGCTTAACCATCCGAACACTTCGTAAAATCACTTGGCCTATAGCCTCGTCTGTCTTGGCATCTTAGAATTCACATCTGAATACTTCTGAAAGTTATGAGGATTTCTGCATCTCCAACCTTTGTATGCACTGTGTTCCATATTTCAACCAATTGCTGTTTCAAAACATTTGTCTGCGCATTCACTCAAATCTTTCCTCTTGTATACTTAAGTCTATGCCACCTTCCCTTCCCCCCGTGATCGATCTCACCATCAAAGAGAAACGTTGATTTCAGTCTACACCATCCACATTCCTGATTATTTTGTACATCTCAATCATGTCTCCTCTCTACTTCCTCTGCTTTAAGAAAAACATCTCCAGACTATCCAATTTCTCTTTATAATTGAAACTCTTCTGCCCAGACAATATCCTGGTAAATCGCTCCTGCATCATTTCCAGTGCTATCATATCCGTGGTATCATGCGAATTGCAGAATTGCACACAATAGACTAGATAGAGCCAAATGAGCAAGTGAAATAAATGATGTAGAAGTCCATAGAAAGAGGTATGTCCAAATAAATGTTCTTTTCCTCACTGCTACCCTGTGTCCTTTTGCTGAGCCTGATGTTCCAATAATCTATGGTCCTTGTTGTAAAAGCTGCGACATTAGAAATGATCTCACAAACACGGTATTGAAATGGATTGATTGGTTTGAAAGTGGGGACATGGTTCTTATATGATGGTACAGAGGCACATGAAATGCCAAAGCTGGGAGTGTTCCTGGTCAAACGCGGGGAGGAAGGGCATATTTGTCTCTGTTTATAGATTATTAAGATACAACAGCAGCATTAACCCGCACTGCAGATTGGCTCAGCTGAAGCGTGCTGGAGTCTTAAGCAAGAGTTCGATTAATTGAAAGCATTCTCTGAAATTTTCCTTAACAATGCGCTGTTTTGTTACTTTGACAGTAAGAGCTGTTTTTGATCACATCGTCTCCAAATCAGCCTTTTGCTCCTAGTAAACATTCCAATCCAGCATACATCACTTTCATTCCGACACAGCCGCATATCATATTCGAATTCCCTCTGTGATAGTGAATTTACAGGCCAAGAACAGACCCTTTGGACGTCGAAGCCTGAGCTGATCCACTGTCGAAACCTATCACTAAATTCCAAATCAATTCCTTCTGCACCCCATCTACTCATGCATCTGTCCAGATGCACCTGAAATGGATCTACCATGTTTGCCTCTTCTACCTCTGCTGGCAACACTACCCAAGTACCTACCAACCTCTTAAACTTTTCACCTCTCATCTTGAACGTGTGACATCCCATTATTGAATCCCTCACCTTGGGAAAAAGCTTCTCTCTCTCTACCCTGGCTATACCCTTCATGATTTTGTAAATGTCAATCAGGTCCCCCTCAATCTCGTTTTCGTTAATGAAAACAAACATTATCTATTCAACCTCTGTTCAGAACTAACACCTTCCATCCCAGGCAATATCCTCAGAAACTTTCTCTGCACTCTTTCATAAACGTGCACATCGTTTTGGTAATTTGGTGACCAGAACAGTACACAGCATTCTAAATGCGGTTGAAACAAAATTTTGTCCAATTTTAGCAAGCCAGCTCTTATACTAAATGCCCCGTCCAGTGAAGGCAAGCACTCCATGTGCCTTCTTATCCACTCAATCCACCTGTGCAGCTACATTCAGGGTACAAAGTATCTGAACTCCCAATCGCTCTGCTCTTCCGTTTACAGTATATTTGGCCTGAGAATTAGACTTCCCAAAATGCATCACCTCAGATTTGCTTGGATTCAACTCCATCTGCCAATTATCCGCTCAACTCTCCTGTCTATCTATATTCTCCTTCATTCTTTGACACTCCCCTATGATATCTGCTACTCCACCAATCTTCGTTTCATGTGCAAATGTAATGGCGATATTTGGGCCAGCAACCCTTGGAGAATGGAGCATGGCAGCTGGTAGTAATTAGATTTGATGAATAAAATCTGGAATATAAACCCGCTCAGAGGAACAGTGACAAAAAGGTTTACTTTGTTGACAACCCATTCATTCATTTCCCTTCAAAAGTGAAATCTGCCGTCCTGAACGAGACCTGCCAATATATGACTCCAACCACACAATAGTATGGTTCATCCATAAATTCCCTCTGCCTCAGGTCAAGGAGAGTTACGGGTGAAAAACAAGTGCTGTTCAGATTATGATGGTCACACTCCGTGGGAGAATAAGGAAGGATAAAAAAGATACATGGATGACGGGGATAATTGGGAGTCATCTCAGCTTGGACTAAAATTCAACTGCTTATCTAAACTAAACAGACACAAGGTTACCCACGCCGCAATGAAGTCAGGTCCATGTGGGCAGGGTCTTCAGGAAGGAATTCAATTACCCGCTGAAGTGTAAACTCACTTGCTCAGTCACAACTTGGACAGGTTATTCATCACTCCCACATGTGAGAAGGAATCAGTCAGGTGATCAACCTGCAGAGTCACCATCAGGTTTACAAATGACAGCAAGGGCGCGATTCTGATGTTATTTCAGGTATTTATCCCATCCAAAAATGAACCATGTTTGGATGCCTGTTTCCAGTGGAGTACCACTGTTTCCTGATGTAGATCGATAATTCAAACTTAGTTGTAGGAGTCATGGTTTAGAAGTTTACAGAAGATACAACAATTGGTTGTATAGTTGACTATGATGAATAATTTCAGGGACCGCAGGGATGTAACAATCAGGTAGAAAGGAAAAATGGCGAATGTAACTGAATCCAGACCAATAAGTGGGAATGAATTTGGGGAGTTGAAACAATAACAGTGGGGATTCTGAGTGGTGTACCGGAACAAAGAGATCTTGGAGTGGACATTCACAGATCTCTGAAGATTGTTGGACAGGGAGATCAATTGATTGAGAAGGTTTTTGGATATTTTCTATTGTTGACCACAGGCTGAGGATGATATTCGATCTGTAGCAAGCGCCAGTTTAGGAAACAACCAAAGGAATGAGCACAAGTCTGGTCAATGCAATAGTCAATTTTTTAAAAATTGTATGATAAAAGGTGGAGGGCTGAAGTATAACTCTTTGACCATCAAGGCCGCTTCATCACTCAATGAATTTACCACTGACTCCTCTTCAAGTCATGCTGATATGTTCCTTGGAGGGTAATTTGCAAACGGTGACATTTCAGTGCATCTTCAACCTTGTATTATAGTCGGTAAAGTTTTTGAACATTGAAGCTTCTGTCAACAAAACCTGGATGACATACTGCAGTGAATCTTCGAGGTGGTGCACTATGCTGCAATTGTGCCTTAGCAATTAAGGGAATAAATATTCAGGTATTGAAGAATGTGCAGTTAAGTGACTGCATTGTCGTGGATGGTGTCCAGTTCCTTCAGTGGTATAGAAGCAGCAGCCACCAAGGGAAATGAGAGAGTTCTGTTAAAAATCTAATTTGTGCGTTGCGGACAACGTAGGCTTCACGGAGATGAGAATTGAGTTAATAATCAAACAAAATCCACCGACGGACATGTTATTGTTGTCAACTTCTTCATATGGGCGGTCAGGTTCCATTTCTCCTAAATACTCCCTCCCAGGACGATTACACGGAGGAATTAAGTTACAATGAAGCCATTGAATTTCAATCGAATATGATTAGATTCTCATTTGTCAGAGTTATCATTGCTGCATTTGGTCCTTTTGTGGATCAATCCGATTTCAATCGCTTTCTGATTTCAAGTTCCAATTCCCATCTGCTCCTGAACTTTCAACCCGTTTCCTCACCGAAATTTCTCCACCTGTCATATAACTTCGTAAGGACGCTGTAAGAGCCAGCAGAGATTTACAAAATGTTGCTAACTCTGTATAAAATGGAGCTTCGTGGAATGATTGGTTAGGCTGGGATTATTCTCCTTGAAACAAAGGCGGTGGAGGAGAGCTCTATAATCACATAATAACAATTATAAACGTTCAATATTCACTGGATCTTGACAGGATAGTTGTAGGCAGGTGGCTTGCCCTATGGTGTGAGGAGAGCACCAATCGAAATGAACACAGAATTAGGTATTGCCTATTTATTTCAGAAATGATGAATAATTTCTTTGCTCAGGGGCCAGAAAGTCTGTGGCATTTTTGTGGCACCCACTGTTGAGGTTGAGTTGTTGGGTATTTTCAAACTGTGCCAGATAGTTAATCAGAAAGATGATGGAACTTTGTCGAGGTAAGTGAGCAGAATCGAGTTGAAGATTATCAGATCAACCATGAGTTTATTGAATGTTGGGGCAGACTCGATGGGCTGAGTGGCATACTTCCACTTTGTTTAACATTTGGACTAATGCCTTATTTTATTCATAAGCTCAGAATTGTGAGGGGATGAGCTGAAGTGATAGGAAATATTTATGAAACAGATCAGACAGATCAGGAACAAGGCTCATAAACTCAGGAAGAAGAAATGTGCTGAGGCCGGGGTGCAACAAATGACACTCGGACAGCACAGGTGGCTGTGTCCAGAAGCTGTGATTGCTGAAGAAAGTTGGTGGACCTTATACAGTTGGCAACTCAGTGATCACGCTGGATGATGGATCGATATATGATTCACACACAGCAGAAAGTTGTGGAAGAATGAAAGGTTCATTCCATTGGAGAAGCTTTCTGCAGTTCCGATTCCGAGTGACTGTTTGAAATACTGATCAAAACATTGTGTGAAGTGTTAGGTTAAAATACTCATGAACAACCCCACTGGATGAACTTGTGCTCCCAATCTCTTGTTATCTGTTTCTCTTTCTTTCGATGTAACTTCACAGAAAGACAAGATGGAATGTGGGGCAGAAAGACAATTTAATGCACAGTTGAATAGAATGACTGCTCTCGCTCTTCATTTCGACTTTAATGTGGTACCGATTGCTCGTCAATCTCCCGTGCAGCGAAGGGCAAGAACAAGATTCTTGACCCAGTGTGACGTGCAAAGGAAAACTGCTGGAGCGGTTTGTGAAGTTAGCAACCAGAGTGTGACTCGAATCCGTGAATGTGGAGAACAACAGTATAATAACCCACCACCATACTCGCTCGGTCTCCTCAGCACATTTTGTAAAGCAGTGACATGTGACCTCATCAGGTTACATGCAGTGAACGTCATGGATGAGAAATTTCCAGAGCGGAATCGAATCCACACCATTCTGTTTCTGCTTTCACTAGAATTATAATGACAGCAAATTCCAATAAATAGCCATGCTGGTCAGAATGAATAGCTGTCATTGATACATTCTGAGTCTGAACTGTGTCAGAATCAAACAGAGAACAAGACTTTTACGTCATATTCTCACCTTCATTTGACTCATAATTTCTTCAGTGACTTCCTCTCTCACGTGAAGAAGCAGCCATGGAGAGGTAAATAAAGGCGATGTTGTGGTTCAATGGCCTTTCTGATATGGCGAACCTGAATTGGATTAAATCGCAAGAAACGCTGTTTGCTCGTTTCATTTTTGTTTTGCTGCAACCTGACAATGTTCATTGTAATATCGGAAGTGAATTAGATTTATCTCATTGGAACGATTAATGTTGTATTCAAATTTGCTCCGACTTTATTTCAGCTTAAGGAGAATATTTCTTAGAAAAGCAAAGGGTTAAAGTGCAGTTTTGTTGCTCGTTACTTTGGCAGATTTCACCGAGTATTAAATGGACCAAACATCATGGTGTTTGTCCTCACATCTTGAACGCATGTGATTAAAGCACAAAGTCGATCTCCAAGCAACTGGTCACTTCCTATTCATTATGCAATATCTTCCCAACGCAATAAAAAAAATCCACTCAGTTCCATTTACAATGCTTGAAGTGGAATATTATGCCAAATCTTTCTAAACTTAGAGTTTTGGAATCGAATCTTATTCAGCTGCACATCTTCACGAAATGTCTTTACATTTAAAGTCAACCAACTTAGACATTGTTTCCCGCAACTTCCGACCGACTACAATCCACCTCTGCACCTTTACCTAGCCACACGCTGTCTCTCTTCTTGTGAAATTTATTCCTTGTATGTCACCAAATGTGCCATTTCAAATATTTTGAAAAACAGATTCTCCGAGTGACAGCGATTCTGTTCTCATCATTTCTTTGTCCTTCAAAGGTTTTATTCAAAGTATTTGAATGCCTGACATCTAGAAGTTTAATTACTTGTAAGAGGGAATTTTCCACCCATTTACTCTGTCCAAGCATTTCATAACTGGAAAAAAACCCACTAAGTCTTCCTTGGTTCAGCGATAACTGTTCTCAATTTTCCAAGAAGACAAGTCAATAAAATCTCATCCTCAGTACACCCCGTCAGCATCTTCTCTAATGGCTTTACACCCCAGTAAACACCAACATTATCCTCTCCGATAGAATCACAGAATCCTACAGTGCAGAAAGGGCATTTCACTCAATCGAGCCGGTGTCGACTCTCTGAAGGTCATCTCACCCAGACCAAGCTCCCCTACCTATTCCCGTATATTTCACCTGAGGAAGAGTGAGCCCTCCCCCTTGTGATTTCAAATAAACCTGTTGGACTATAAGCTGTCGGCCAGTGACGTCTGAACCTGTCCCCACGTTACCCATGGCTAATTCACCTAACTTACTTAATTCACTCCCTGGACAGGAGACGACAATTGAACTTTGTCAATCAACCTAACCGTCCCACTGAACAGCAGTGCAAATTACTGAGACAACGTTCCATCATAGTGAACAACTGCTGTATCTTTTTAAAATGGCTTTATACCCTGGTAACAGCCTCATCAAAACAAAAGAACCCAAATTCAATGTATCGAAATGCTACTCTGTCCTTTACAATCTAATTCGTGCTGCGGGAAATGTTTCTGCACTCATATTTGAATGCGTTTATGTTGTTTCTTACTCAACTTCCTGCTTCTAGTAAATAATTCAATCCAGAACAAGTCTGTCAAGTGCTTTTCATTCCAACACAGTCACAAGGTGTAGTTTGCAGAAGTCACGTGTTTGGCCGTTCACTTACACTCTGCCTCCCTGAGAGCTGCAGTCCTCCCCACCTTTATTCAGGCAGCACTGTCCTTCGTGTGATATGCCCCATCGAGAATGGAAGACAGGTATCCATACCCGCCCTTGGGAATGGAGTGACAATTTTAAAACGTTTACACTGTCCCCAGCGAAAAATTGAGCCCTGTGACAGGCGGGGACACTAACCATTATACTACAGAGGACAAGAGTGTCAAAGGAGGCCCTTCAACCAAATGTGGCCACACTTGTCAAAAACAACTGCCTAATGAACTGAATCCCATTTTAGAAAGTTTACCTCACAGCCTTATATGTCTTGGCATCAAAAGTTCACATCTGAATATTTATTCAGGTTGTAAGGGTTTCTGCCACTCTGAAAAATGCAGACAGTGTATTCCAAATTCCAACCTTCCACTGGCTGATAAAGCTTTTTCGCACATCTTCTCAAAGTTTTCTGTCTTTCTCCTTAAGTCTCTGGCCCTGACTGATCGATCCCTCTATCAGTGGGAAACTCGTTCAGTGAACCCTGTCCATACCCTAACCAAATCATGTCTCCTCTACATCTCCTTTACACTGCGACAAACACTCCACTCTGTCCTGTCTTTCTTCACAACTGAAACTCTTCAGCCCAAACAATATCCCGGGGAATATCTCCTGCAATTCTCTCAGTGTGATCACATCCCTGCTATAATATGACTTGCAAAACTGCACACAATACTCTTGCTTGAGCCTAATGAGCATTTGTTTTAAAATTTCTGTATTAGTGTGAGGGCGATTCTGGCTAAGCAGAATTTATTACCCATTCCGAATTGCCCAGAGGACAGTTGAGACTCAACCATATTGCTATGAGTCTGAAGTCACATGCAGCCCAGACCAAGTAAGGATAGCAAATTCCATCCCGAAATGACATCAGTGAAACAGATTTTGTTTTCAACAATTGTCAATGGATCTATAGTAGTCATTAGATTCTTCCTTGCAGATATTTTTTGAATCCAAATTTGACGATCATGACATGGTTGGATTCAAGCCCGAGTACCCAGACTATTACCTCGGTCTCTGGATTATCAGTCCGATGAAATTATCACAAGACCAACGCAGAAAGCCATAAAAGCTGATCTTTTCCAATGAAATGTCTTTTCACCAAAACTGTCCTGGGTATTTTCCATGAGCCTGACGCTACAATTGTATCTGGCCTATGTCAGTAAAAGCTGCTACATGGGGATTGATTTCACAACCACGGTATCCAAATGGATCGATTTGTTTGGAGGTCCCGATGGTGGTATTGGGGCACGTTCACCCAACAACAGTAACCGCAGCAGCAGCACAGACAGAACAGTATGAATGTGAAAGAGAGTGATAGATTGGGCATTGCCTCAGAGAAATGGGGGGACGGACGGAAAGGAGGTTTAATGATCGTGGGAAGGACCGGAATCTCTGACAACGGGTGCGTTTGAATTCTGATATATGAAACGCAGAGATGCGAGAGAGCGAAACTTGAAGGTAAAACAATTAATTTATTAACGTGTGTCACAAAAGGGACAACGGAGAGAACACTTAGTGCCGTGATTTGATTTCAAATCGAGGTTGCTGTGGTCACAATGCAAGATACCGACAACCACGATCACAGTAACCACAGAACAGGATGCTTGCAAGCAGCAATATGTATACTAGCAGAGGAAATGTTCGGAAGAACAGCAAATGTACAATATCAGTCCTCAGCGAACAGTGACAGATATGTGGGAACTGAAAATGGCCTGAATCTTTCAGTTGGATGTCCTCAGAGGCTGTGGAGATCCCTTTAATGAGAATGTTGAAAACTGAGATTGACAGATTTTGACAAAACATCAAAGACTCAGGGGACAGTACAGGATATTGTTGAAACGTATGCTTCAATAGCATTTTAGCATAACATCGGCGACTTCACCAGCTTCCTAAAGTTGTAATCAGTGTTGCAGATAATCACACACAATCCCAGTTCCCAGCCTCGGAATCAGAGAAACTGCAGCACAGCCGCCCAGATCCAAACGGAAATGGGATGGGAATGAGGCGCGGAGTTACTCTCTGGCTCCAGTGATGCAACAGGTGAGCGTGCAGTCCTTTTATGATGGTATAGAGATGGAAGAAATTCCTAGATTGAGAATGCTCCTGATCAAGGGAATGGTTTTTCCCCGTTTATATTCTCATAGGGATCTACAGTGCATCTTGCTAAGACAGCTGAGTGGCAGAACTGGAGCGTGTTGAGCCCTTAACTTTGCAGTGGTGGGTTTAAAAGATGATTTTGCTATTTGGATCTGTGTTTCCGACACTGGCGGTGGCAGCTGCATTTTCTTGCATCAGCTCAGTATCAGTTTCTTCCACACAGTCAAGACTTCAAACTGGAGAAGGTGGTGTTGGGGTGATATCTTAAACTAGTCATCCTTGGGGGTTGGGACACGGAAATGGGTGATGTTTAAGTTCGACGAATAAAACCTGGAATGCAAGCCTGACGACAGGAACAGAGATCATGACTTTAATTTCCTGCAATCCCATTCATTCATGTTCCTTATGTAGGACATCTACAATCTTCACCCAGTCCTGCCTACGAGAGACTCCAGGACCAGAAAAAAACATGAGCTGACCCTTAATTCAGAAATCCCCGTCATGTGGGGAAGCAGGCTAGTCGGCCCTTCCAGTCCACATGGTCCATCCGAAGCGCATCCCACCAGACCCCACGGCTATTCCCTGTTCCATAAGCCTGCATTTCCCATTGTTGATCCCTGTAACTGGTACATCTTTGGTCAGAGGGAGAAATAAAAATACAAACACACAGAGAATGTGCAGACTGCCCACAGACAGACACCCGAGGCTGGGATCACAGCCGGGTTTGTAGTATAGCCAGACAGCAATGAACGAGGGGCGAAGAATAAATGTTGTCCAGACCAGTCATACTCACACCCTGTGGGTGAATGAGAAATAATGAAAACACATTCACAACATGGAAAACGGAATTTGTACCTGTGTGGACACAATTTGAAAGGATCACAACCACAGAAATCCATCACTTCCTCAGCAAGTTAATTGCGCATGTAAAACACCTTCTCTAGAAAAATGCCTCACATGTCTTTTTTTTAAAATCTCTCTCCATCTTGAACATATGCCCTCTCGTCTTGAAATTCCCCTCCTGGGAAAAGGCCGCTATCGTCAACTCTAACTTCCCTCTCATAAACTTCTGTCAGGTCGCCGCTCAAACCCCGAACCTGGAGTGAAAACAGTCGCAACGAGGAGAACGTGAGAACTGCAGATAAGAGATCAGAATCGAGATTGTTGTGCTGGGAAAGCACAGCAGGTCAGGCAGCATTTGAGGAGCTTGAGAATCGATGTTTCGGGCAAGAGCCTGATGAGTGACACTTGCGCGAAAAGTTGATTCTCCTGCTCCTCAGATGCTGCCTTACCTGTTGTGGTTTTCCAGCACCCCGATATCAAATCTTAAAATAGTCGCAGCCTATCCAGCTTTTCATTAGAACTCAAACATTCCATACACGGCAATATGCGTGTATACCTTTTCTGAACCTGCACCAGCTGAATAATATCATTCCTACAACTGGGCTACCAGAACTGGACATAATATTCCAGAAGAGGCCTCATCAATGTCCTGAAAAACTTAAACCACGTCCCAACTAGTGTATACAAAAGACTAAGCAATGAAGGGAAGTAAGTTAAATGTCTTTGAACCATCCTGTCTGTATGTGATGCAAACTACATGGAATTATGTACCTGCATTCCTAGCTTCCGTGTTCTCCAACACGACGTAAAGCCCTACTCTTTTTGCTGTACCAAAATGGAATACCTTCCACTTATCCAGATTGAACTCCATGTCACATTTTTTTTCAGTCCAACGACTCATTGGATGAAGATCCTTTTGAATCTTAGATAATCTTCCTCATTGTCGACATTACTGATGTCGCCTGCAAGCCTACGCAGCATGCCTGCAGTGAGTTCCACTGTTTTCTCATATAGATCAATGATTCATATTTACTTGTACTGGCCGTTATTTAGCAGTGTGCAGATCATGCAACAGTTAATCATGCAATTAACCATGAGGAAGAAAGTCGCAGACTGCAGGAAGATATCAAACAATTGGAAATAAAAATGGTGAAAGCAATTTATTCCAGGGAAGTGGGTGAAAGTGAAGTAAAATCAAACTTCAAACCAGCCGCCCTCGCTCCAGTTGTGGCACTCAGTTATCTCAGCAAGATGCACTGTCGATTGCTATGTTATTATAAAAGGAAACAAATTTTGCATTCTGCCCCGCCTTTGACCAGGAGCACTCCCAACCTCTGAATTGCTTGCGCCTCTCAACCGTCATAGAAATGCCATGCATTCACCGGTTGTGTTACTTGAGCCATTGAGTATCTATGCGACCTCATTCCCATCCCGATTTCAAATTGGATCTTCGTGACTGCGCCACTCAGCTCCTCTTATTCTAGGGCTGGGAATTGGGACTCTGTGGCAGCAGTGGTTACTGACTTCTGTGGGAAGCTGGTGAAAGAGCCGATGTTAAACTGCATTGCTATTGCAGCATACATTCCAACAAAAGCTACACTGTCTCCGGAGTCTTTGATGTTTTAGAGAAATCAATTTATCTCAGCCTTCAGCATATTAATGATGGAATCACCACAGCCACTTGGGGCACTGAAGTTAAACGGTCAGCTCATTCTGAGTTCCCGCATATCTGCCACTGTTCGCTAAGCATTGATATTGTGCATTTGGTGCTCTGCCTAACATTTCCTATGCTACTGTACTTATTACTACTACGTTGCGTGCTCATCTGTGGGGTGCAATGATCGTATAGTGGTTAGTATTCTGCGTTGTGGCAGCAGCAACCTGAGTTCGAATCCGAGTCACAGCAGAAATTGCTCTATTTGTTCCAGTCTTTTGTGAAACACAAAGGAATCAGTTACTTTAACATGGTAATTCTCTCCAAAGTGATGACTGTTTTCCTTCAAGTTCTGCTCGCTCACATTTCTGTGCATCTGAATTCAAATCCACCCGTTCTCAGAGGTTTCTTCCCTCCTACGATCACGAACCAAACTTTCTATCCCAAACCCTCATTTCATTAATTTAGGGATGCCAGTGTTGGACTATGGAGTACAAAGTTAAAAATCACCCAATACCAGGTTAAGATCTTACAGGTTTAATTGAAGCACTAGTTTTCGGAGCGCTGCTCTTTCATCATGTGTTTGTGGAGTCATTTCCTATTTCATTAAGGCACTGCAGATTCTAACACTGACTCTCACGTTGATACTGATCAGTCTGTGTGGCTGCAGTCACTGTTGCTGGGTGAACGTGCCACAACCCACCACCGGGACCTACAGACCATTTAATCCATTTGGTTACCACTGTTGTGAGGTCAATACTCATGTAGCAGCTTTTACTGATATGGACCAGATATTATTGTGGGGTGGGGTGGGGTGTGTTCGGGGTGCGGTCAAGCTCAGGAAAATGGCACAGGACAGTATTGGGGAAAAGCGACTTCACTGGATAAGATCAGTTTCACTGCTTTTCGACAATGGCCGAGCGCTATTACCACTGGCCACTGTACTGTTTATTCAGACACCACGGACTCGGGTTTGACTCTGACCATGCTAGGTGGTAGAATTTGGATTCAGTAAATATCTGGAAACACGAATCTAATAACTCCTGTAAATCTATAGCCAACTGTTGAAAAAAACAAAACCGTCTGACGTCATTTAAGGAATGAAACAGCCATTCTTACCTGTTCGGGCCTCCATGTGACTCCAGACTTACTACAATATGGTTGAATCTCAACTACCCGCTGTGCAATTAGGGAAAGTAATAAATACTGCCGAGCCAGCGACGCTCTCATACTGTAACAGAATCGTTAAAAAAATGTTCATTCGGTTCCAGCTTGCTTACTGTGTGCAGTCCTGCAACTCACAGAAGAGCATGGATGTGATCACACTGGGAATAATGCAGGAGTGATTTACTGGGATATTGTCTGGGCTGAAGAGTTTCAGTTGTGAGGAGAGATTGGACAAACTGGGGTTGTTTGTCGCCGAGCAGAGGAGATTGGAGAAGACATGACTGAGATGTACAAAATAATGAGGGATATGGATAGGATAGACTGAAAGAAGCGTTTCTTATTGATGGAGGGATCGAACACTGGGGCCAAGAGATTTCGGGAAAAGGCAGAAAAGTTTGAATAGATTTGCGGAAAGGGTCAGAGAGGCGGAAATCCTTCTAACCTGAAAAAAAAGAGATGTGAATTTGTGATGGTAAAACATATAAGACTATGTGCTAAATCATGAAAAACTTGATTCAGGTCGTTAAGCAGTTGTGTTGGACAAGTGTGGCCATAACAGGCTGAAGGGTCTCCTTCGATGTTGTTGTCCTCCACAGTATCGTCGTTAGTGTCCCCGCCTGTCATTGTGCTCAATTCTCCGCTGGGGGCATCGTAAAGGTTTGAAACCTGTCGCTCTGTTCACCAATGAAGGTTATTAATGCTTGGCCTTCCATTCTCGATGGGACATGTCACAGGAAGGACAGTGCTGTCTGAATCAGCTGGGGAAGGACTGCAGCTCCTGGGAAGAGAGAGTGTCAGTGAAAGTGCAAACACGTAACTTCAGCCAACTGCACATTGTGTTTGTGTTGCAATGAAAACCATTATATAGAGTTGTTCCTGACTGATGTGTTTAATTAAAGCAGGATTCTGAGGAAGAAAACAGAGTAAACCCATTCAGATCTGAGTGCAGAAACATTTCCAGCAGAACTACTGAGGTTATACAGCGTAGAACCGCGTTTGGATGCATTGAATTCGGGTTGGTGGGCGCAGCTTGCTTTCACTGGGCGGAGTTACCAGTGTGTAAAGCCATTACACATGATACAGATAGTGTTCAATGAGATGGTACGTTTGCTCAGTGGTTCTCACTGCTGTTAAGTCTGTAGGTTAGGTGGATTGGCCATGTTAAACTGCGCTGATGTGTACATGGAGTGAATTCAGTAAGTTAAGTTATGTAGCCATGGTTAACGCAGTGATAAGGTCAGCAGTCACACGATGTCAGATTTTATTCCAGCAGGTTTATTTGAAATCACAAGCCAGAAACCTGCGGGGATAGAGACGAGAGCTAGGTCTGGTTGAGATGCTGTTCAGAGTGCCCCTACAGACTCGATTGTCTGAACTGTACTTTCTGCATTGGAGGGAATCTGTGATTCTATCAGAGAGGACACTGCCAGCGTTTACTGGGCCGCTAAGACATTGGAGACGATGCTGATGGCGTTTAGTGGGGATGGAGTTTTATTTATTTGTGTTTGGGAAAATTTGAAATTAAAGCAAGGAAAACCGAATGGAAGTTTTCCAGAGTATTTGAGGTTTGGAGAGAGTAAATAGGTGGTAAATTCACTCTTTCAAGTTCATAAATTTCTGCAAGTCAAGATTTCAAAACCATCGATGTAGGACAAATAAATGATGGGAGCAGAATTTCTGTCACTCAGACAATCCGTTTCAAAAATATTTGGAAAGGCACATTTAGAGACACAGAAGCAGTGAGTTTCATCAGGAGAGAGACAGCCTGTGGCCAGGTAAAAGTGTAAAGGAGGGTGTAGGGGTAGAAGGTGCGAGGAAACAATGTCTAATTTGGACGACTTCAGATGCAAAGAAATATCGGAAACGAATGCTGCTAAGTAAGATTCACTAAAAAACCTCAGAGTTTTGAAAGATTTCTATTAATATTCCACATGAAGCATTATAAATGGAACTGAGCAGATTTGGTATATTGTCAAGGAAAGCTATTCCATAATGAATAGGAAGTGACCCGTCTCTTAGAGATCGATTTCCTGCTTTAATCCCATGCCTTAAAGATGGGAGGACGATCGCCATGATGTTGGATTCATTTGATATGCACTGAAATCTGCCAAAGTAACTGAGCATCAAAACTGCCATCTTGTTTTGTAGTTCAACCTTCTGTTTTTCTCATGAGTATTTTCTTTAAGCTGAAATAAATTCGGAGCAAAATTGAATGCAACATTTAACGTTCCAATCACATAAATCCAATTCACTTCCGATCATTGGAATGAACAGAGTGAAGTTGCAGCAAAATTAATAAAATGAAACGAACAAAACTGCATTTCCGGGAATTTTACCCAGTTCAGGTTCAGCGATATGAGAAAGACCATCGAGCTAAAACATCACCTTCACTTCTCTCTCCATATATACTTCTTCACGTGAGAGAGAAACTGCCTGAAGAAATTATGCGTCAAGACGAAATGTGCGTGTGAATGTGACGGGAATTTCATGTTTTCTGGTTCATTCTGAGACAGTTCCGACTCGGAATAAATCAAGGACAAGGTATTCCTTCCAAGGACGACGTCATTTCCTTGGATTTTGCTTGGATCCAGACGCTGTTTCCTAGATAGCAAGATATTAGAAAGCCAAGTGACGTTGTTTACTGAGACATAAAATTATCAGAAAAGATACAACCGGTTTCATCGGGATGATAGAAAGAATGAAGGAGTTTATTCACGAGATTCGGAAATGCTGGAGCAAAAACACGCAAATTTGATTAAAACAAATGAGATTTTCACATAACGCGAGGTTTGAATGAGTAAATTGGGGAAAGTCCCTCTTTCGAGTGAATCAAGAACTTTCATCAGAGCTTCAAAACCATTAGTGAATGATTAAGAAAAGTTTGGATGAGAGTTTCTTCCACTCAATAGAGTTATTTAAATCGTGAACGGCTTTACAGAAGTAAAACGTAGAAGCTGACTTCAGAGTGTTTTAAAAGATACACGAACAAACGTACAAGGAGAGAATTTACCATTGAGTGAAAGTCAGTTTGGTTGCGTAACAATTTCGAATTTGTTGACTTCAGATACAAAGACATTTGATGAGCACGTACAACTGAATAAGACTGAGTATAACAAGTTCATGGATTGGTAAGCTTTGGCGTATTATTCAAGATGAATCTCTGTAAATGGAGCTCATGTCCTAAAATAACTGCAGACGGAAGTTATATCCTAATGAGTAGGAATTGAATCGTCACTTGGAGAGGCAACACCTACTTTAAAGATTTGACCACATTCACATGATGTTATGTATATTTCGTACATTCTTAACTCCACCCAAGAAATCCGCCAAGAAGACTCTGTCCTTTTGTATTATTAACCCTCGGTACTTCTCTGCAGCACGCCACTTAAGATAAAGTATGCTCAGACCAAAATTCAGTTCGATACAATATTCAAACGGTCCTATGTGATTTCTTTTTTTTTATTATTGCAATAACCTATGTGAGTTTGCAACAAACTCTATAACATGAAACCAGTTCAACATCTATTTTCCCAGAATTTAAAGCAGTGCACATGGGAAACGTTATCCATCTGCTGAAAAATCACCTTTGGCTCTTTCTCCACCTACGTTTCTTCAAGTTTAGATACTTGCAGTATGTTTGTAGATCAAGTAGTCATTATCCAGAAAATGTCGTTTCTCAAGCCACAAACACGGGTATTTTCCCATAAACTTGGCTTTGCTCAATATCACCTTCTGTCTGTATCCCTCAACACGACGACAAATTGAAGCTGCTCCATGTGAGACTCAAACTTAAAACTTCGGCACAGCACAGCCAACTATACTGGAACAGAGATACCGTGCACTGGTCACCTTCAGCACAGGAGCAACACATTAATGCTTACCTCCACATTCCTGGTTTTACTTTAACGTTTGGGAATCTGACTTTCTCTGATTCTGTGGCTAGTAACGGGGATTATATGATCATCTTCACCAGTGGTTCTGTCCCCGCGTGAGGAAAGTGGTGAGGTACTCATTGTAAAGATGGGTAGATTGATGAAATGTACAATTTCATATTTTGCCTTCAATAAACCATGCGCTTTTTATTTTGTTTTGCATCTGTAGAAATTTTAAAATCCTCATCTTAACAGACTCAATGACAGATCTCCATTGTGTCTCTGGCATCAAATTCCAAAGTGTAACCCCCCCCCCCCCCCCACCCCGAATTCTTCCACCACAGTCCGCTGTTTGGGAAGTGTTCCTGTTGTGGGAAATGCACTTCCCCGTGTGTCACCTGCTGCTCCCAGCATGCGCTCTGACACTGCACTCATTTTCCTTCTGACACTTGCTCACTGTGTTGCTGTGATCATACAGTGACTTGGTGTCGCACTTTCCAGGAAAATTAAACAGATCAAGGTTTTTGCATTGTTGAGTTCAATTGTCAGTTTAGCCTTATTTTGGATTTTGAAATTGTCTGTTCTGTACAAAAGTGCGTGTCAAAAACATCTGAGTGGAAGTTAGGTGTTCCGAATAATGACATTGAGCACTATGCACTCTCCTCCAGTCTGGAAAACAATTCCTCACAGGCAATTTAATAGACAATACACAGCAGGTGCAGGAGTAGGCCATTCTGCCATTCGAGCCAGCACCACCATTCATTATGATCATGGCTGAACATCCTCAATCTGTATCCTGTTCCTGCCTTAGTCCCATAACCCTTGATTCCACTATCCTTAAGAGCTCTATCCAACGCTTTATTGAAAGAAAACCTCCTGCTGTCTCGGGTTCTTCATTCCGTTGACTTCATATCTTCACAGAATTCGACAGACCTTGTTACATATTCATTTCCTCATTTTTGTTCAGATCACTGTGTGCAGAGTGTGACAATGGGAGTGCACTTGCCTCAAAACCCAGAGATCAGACCATAGTCTTGGAACTGTACTGTGTTATTTATCATTTCACCAACACCAGGGAGAAATATCTGCTGCTCTGCATAATTTACGCAATTCAATTATTCATAAGTTCATCAGCAACCTAGTGTCAGTGACGAGATGACCGCGAGGTTAAGGCAATGGACTGCTCGTCCATTGTGCTCTGCACACGTGGGTTCAAATCCCACTGTCATTGACTGTTCTCCAAAAACCACAGCTGTTGAATTGAAATCGGGACTCCAATGGTCAGTTTATATGTATCAATGCTATTACAAAATCTCAAAGCATAGTTTGAGCCTGTTGACTAAACTGCATTGAAATCTAGGTTGCATTGGGATAATGAAAAAGAGCGTGGTTGTATTTTTCATGTCAAGTTGCTGTGAACGTTTTTTTGTATGAAAGACATCCAGGAAAATCAAATACCGAGAGCTGCGAAGTGAATGTTTATGCAAAGGGATTCTTAATGAATGTTTTGTCAGATGAAATCTGGAGGAGGTTGAGTCGAAGTAATTCATCCTGGTGAGAAGACCACAGCGAGACAACACAAAATAATGGAGATACTTCAAAAGGGGCAGGGCGTGGGTGTAGGGGCATTGAGAACTGGCTGTAAATGCACAGTGGAGAATTGCCGCTGTGGGTGCCGTGCATGGGCACGGAGAGACTTACACATTGGTCTCGCCCTCGCCTCTTGCTCTCGCCATTGATGAATGCTGATCATAAGGCACAGATAAACACAAGATGTGGGAAGCAAGCTCCCTCTCGTTATGCACACACTGGATGCATCACATTGAACTATGAACAACTGGAGAAATCAGCATGTTACCAATAGGGAGTGAAACTAAACTGTGGATCAATAACCGCAGATTCATGCAACATAAACATGAAAAATGATTTAAAATGTAGGGTGTTGTTTTGCTCGCTGAGCTGTAGCTTTGATATCCAGACGTTTCTTTACTTGGCTAGCTAACATCATCATCAGTGGCGACCTCCAAGTGAAGCGAAGCTGTTGTCTCCTGCTTTCTATTTATATTTTTGTCCTCGATTGGGTTCCTGGGGTTTGTGGTGATGTTATTTCCTGTTCGTTTTCTGAGGGGTTGATAGATGGCATCTAGATCTAAGTGTTTGTTTATGGCATTGTTGTTGGAGTGCCAGGCCTCTAGGAATTCTCTGCCGTGTCTTTGCTTAGCTTGTTCCAGGATAGATGTGTTGTCCCAGTCGAAATAGTGATATTTTTAATCCGTATGTAGGACTACGAAGGAGTCTTGTCTTTTTGTGGCTAGCTGGTGTTCGTGTATCCTGGTGGCTAACATTCTTCCTGTTTGTCTTACGTAGTGTTCGTGGCAGTGCTTGCATGGAACTTTGTAGATGACGTTGGTTTTGTCCACGGGTTGAAGTGTGTCTTTTAAGTTTGTTAGTTTTTGTTTGAAAGTGTTGGTGGGTTTGTGTACTACTAGGATTCCGCGGGGTCTTAGTAGTCTGGCTGTCATTTCTGAAACTTCTTTGATGTATGGTAAGGTGGTTAGGGTTTCTGACTGTGTTTGGTCTGCTTGTCGTGGTTTGTTCTTGAGGAATCTGCGGACTGTATTTTTTGAGTATCTATTCTTCTCGAATACGTTGAATAAGTGGTTCTCCTCTGTTTTTCGAAGTTCGTCTGTGCTGCAGTGTGTGGTGGCTCATTGGAATACTATTCTGACGCAGCTTCGTTTGTATGTGTTGGGATGGTTGCTGGTGGAGTTAAGTATTTGATCAGTGTTTGTCGGTTTTCTGTATACGCAGGTTTGTAGTTCTCCGTTGTCCTTTCTTTCTACTGTGACGTCCAAGAATGCGAGGTTGTTTCTGGTTTCTTCCTCCTTGGTGAACCTCTTGCCTGTGAGGGTGTTGTTGATGATGTTAAATGTCGTTACTATTTTGTTTTGTGATGACAAAGGTGTCATCTACATAGCGGACCCAGATTTTTGGTTTGATTGTTGGTAGGGCTGTTTGTTCTAGTCTTTGCATTACCGCCTCTGCTATGAATCCTGATACCGGAGATCTCATGGGTGTGCCATTGGTTTGTTTGTAGATATATTGTTGAAAATGAAGTCGGTGGTGAGGTACAGGTCCACGAGCTTCATTATGTTTTCGTTGGTAATGTGATTGATGGTTGTTGTTGTGTCTGTGATGGTCTCTTCTAAGAGTGTGGTAAGTGTTTCCTTTGCCAGGTTGATGTTGATGGAGGTGAACAGTGCTGTTATGTCGAATGAGATCATTGCTTCTTCTTCCTCTATTTTGGTGTTTTTGATGATTTTTAGGAATTCCTGGGTGGAGTGGATGGAGTGCTGTGACTCTTCTATGCGGCATTTCAGTCTTGCGTGTTGTTCTTTGGCCCGTCTGTAAGTTGGTGTTCCGGTAAAGAGACTATGGGTCTGAGGGGGGCTCCTCGTTTATGGATTTTTGGTAGTCCGTTTCGACGTGGGCAACACATTGATCCTGGGACAATCTAAGCAAAGACATGCCAGAGAATTCCCAGAGGCCTGGCACTCCAACCACAACGCCATAAACAAACACATAGATCTAAATGCCATCAACCCCGCAGAAAAAGAACAGGAAATGACATCACCACAAACCCCAGGAACCCCATCCAGGAGAAAGATATAAATAGAAAGCAAGAGACAACAGCTTCGCTTTACTTGGAGGTCGCCACTGATGATGTTACGGAGCCAGATAATGAAACGTCTGGATATCAAACCTACAGCTCAGTGAACAAACCTAAACCTTAAACCTCAACCTGAGCTACAAACCTTCATAAACCTTGCGATTTAAAGTGTCTTTATACGCATATCATTAATAGACTTTTCGTTATAATACCCATCTGGTTGAAAGAAGAAGACACCACATTTCAAGATGGATGACAACGTTACCAATTTTGTTTTGACATTGAGATCTATTTGATCATTTTACACAGTGAACAAGTTCATTTTAAATAATGCAAACCACATTCTCTCACCTGGAATAAAAGTGTGATTTCAATATAAACATTGTCCTTGCTAAGTCGCAGTTACTCAACATGAAAAATAGGATGTAATTTTTATTAAGCTTACATCAATTAGCACCATTATCTTACTTCGGCTTGACTGCAGTATGCACATGCTAAATAAGGTTTAAGAAAGAATGACTTTTGGAAATAATGATTCGGTGGTGACTAAAAATAATATTAGGTTCTCATGATGCAGATATTCCACCAATGGCTCCAGTGGTAGAAATGTTCAGTGGGCAGTATTTCTATGATGGTATAGAAGTATGTGAGCTACCAGGGATGGGAGCTCCCACTTCATCTGGAGCAGCGTCTTTTGACGTGGACCAGGGAGCATTGTGACATCAGTCTGGGAGTTCGAACCACACCTGGAGCAGCTTCTGTTGACATGGAGCAGAAGGGAGCATTGGCCCATCCGAATGCAAGATCCATCCACATTTGGAGCAGCTTCAGTTAGCATGGAGCAGGGAGCTTTGCGAGATCCATCTGGGAGCTCCACTCTCACCTGGATCAGCTTTTAATGACATGTAGCGTCAGAGAGCATTGGGACATCAGAGTGATAGATCCAACCTCAACTGGACTTCTTCTATTGACATGGAGGAGGGAACATTGGGACATCAGACTGGGAGCTCCAACCTCACAAGGACCAGCGTTTAAGGACATGTAGCAGCTGGGAGCATTGGGACATCAGAGCGGGAGCTCCAAATTCAAGTAGAGCCGCTTCTATTGACATGGAGCAGCAAGGAGCATTGGAACGTCAGGTTGGGAGCTCCAACATCACCTGGCAAAGCTTGTATTTACATGGAAGAGGAGGGAGGATTGGGACATTAGGCTGGGGGAAAAGATATTCAACTATTTTAATCTGAAGTAAAATATGTTTCAACACCTCAGATGTTAATTGATTTATGAAGAATCCTTCCCGGGAAAATAATTAACTCTTTAGATAGTAAAGACAAGTCCTGAAAATATTCAACTCAGGAAAACGCATTGGTACAGAGAGAAATGGGAGTTATGTTTCATGTCTTTGTCTTTTCTTTTCTGGCAGACTCTGCACTGGATTACATTACCGGAAGGACATTTTCATTCATTTCCTGCAAATACGGACAGGTCATTAACGTAATTTGAATCTGAAAATGAATGGGAATATGCGATGTTATGATTAGGCTGGAGTTTACCTCAAATTATGGTGAAAACGCAGCAAAGTCAGTTGCAATTTCCAAGATCAGCAGTGACCTTATTGATTGGCTGATCAGATTGTGAATGGTCGTTTTTTTTTAGGACAATTTGAAGTGAATCAATGATGATGATTATCTTTTTTCTTTGTTCACCTTGTGACTGTTACTGTTATTGCTCATGTCCTTGTTAACACCACAGCTCTGCAGCGTGTAAAATCTCAGCTGTGCATCTGACCAGTGGTACAACCATTCGTATAGCTGGCTACAGATCAGGTGGTTGTAGGTTCGACTTTTACTTTGCACAAGCGCATTATGGAGATTCATCACAGATCCAACCGAATCATTTTTGTTATGCTGAGGTGGGTAATATTTGACATTTTCATCTCCACGAACGAAAATTCTTTCACTGTCTTCGACCAGTTAAACATTGCCAAGAGCTATCTGAGTAAAAATCACACAGCACCAGATGGTATTGAACACACGTATTTGCAAGCCCCAGTGTTCCATGCACTGCTTCTTCATCAGGTGTTTGTCAACTGTTGGAATCTAAAATGGCTTTGTGTGATTTTTAAAATTTATCCACCCCAGTCCAACCCCAACACCTCCACGTCATGGGTACCATCGACACCACGAACGGTCGGTTAAAGTCCAGATGATCTTCCAAAAGATCGCGCATATTGACACACACACCAAGTTTCTGCAGAAAAACACCCACCAGTTGAAGAAGCGTCTATCCGAAAGCTAGTGCTTCCAAATAAACCCGCTGGACTCTGTCCTGATATTGTGTAATTTTTAACTTTGCCTACTCAACTCAAACACTGGCACTTCCATATCATAGACAACATCAGTCATGTCCCACCGTTGTCAGAGAAGGCAATCCTGGAATAGCCGCACACATTGCTCATAGGTACGTTTCATTTTCAGAAACCAATGCACTCAATTGATACAGCTCCTATGTATGAAAAGCACAGAAAAGAAATTTTGAGACTCAGTTTTGACAATATTTTGAAACTCTTTGGAAAGTGGAATCAGAGGAGAATGAAGGATTAACTGTCCGACTGTGCAGAGAGAGGGAAGGCACTTTTCCCTTCTTTGATGAGCTGGGGTATTGACTGATCTAAGGCATGAAACAGATTCCTGGTAGAGCTGCTCTCGCTGCGTCAGGAACGAAAAGTCCTGATTTCCTGAACGGTAATGAAACCCAGGCCACTCAGTTAAAGCGCTGAATACTAACCACTAGGCCACCAGGGATGAGGGCAGAAGCAGTTGCACCGTTTCTTCATAACACTGTTTTTGGAATTTTGTCACTGCAGATATGTTTCCCCTCAAAAATGATTGACTTATCGAGTGGTTACAGCAAGAAATGGGTCCCATCATCTCATTTCCCAGCACTTGGTCTGTAACCTTGTGAACTCTGACGTTTCATTTGAATGATAATTTCTCTGGAACGTTTTAATCTCGTAAAGCACAATAAATGGGATTAAAGTTTGAGATGGGAACTGAATCCCATTTTTACCCATAGACTGAAGCACGCAGACACATTTCCCCAAGTGTGACACAGGCCTCGGGAGAAAACAAGCAGAAAGTAAGATTTCACCCACTTAGCTGATATTATCCCATTTCAGAGTTAAACACCAATGTCTGGTTACAGCAAAGAAAGGAAGCATTCATCTCCTCCCGTCCCAGTGTTCCTTACCCATTGTTTCCCCATTACTCTGTAGTTTATCCTGCCGTTCTTGCTGCCAAACGTGATCACTGCTCACGCCCGCTATTTCCTGTCCTGTCTAACGTTTTGCCTCAAGTTCTTGGAATGAAAAACAGGAATAGCCTATTTCAAGCACTTTTCTAGTTTACAAGGGCAGTGTTATCGCCACTGAGCAAGCACATTGCCAGCTCAGAGAGAAGGTCTCATCTTTAAGAAACTGAAATGCAAAGATGATTGGATAGCCTCAGTATTGTAAACCAACCAACAAGACCGGAATAGGGCCGAGGAGATCACGCACAGAAGGATGGGAGAATACAATGGCGAGTCTCATGATGTCCAGGGTGATGTTAACAGAAATCTTCCCTGGTAGGATAGTGATGAGGATTCAGTGATTTCACTGTCATGGCTTGTTAAAGGTTAACGTGTACAGTAATCAATATGAAATACTGCCTGATATTTCGAAGCAGAATGATGATGTGCAGCAGACAGAATCGTTTCACTGCATGACCTAATAAGAGAGCTCAGAAGAACCAGGAGCAGACATTAGAGATTGTTGGCGGATAGGATCAGGGTTAACCCTAAGGCTTTCCAAGGGTATGTCAGGAATAAAAGAATGACGAGAGTTAAATTAGGGCCAATCAAGAATAATAGTGGGAAGTTGTGTGTGGAGTCAGAGCAGACATGGGCAACACTAAATAAATATTTTTCGACAGTGTTCACGATATAAAATGAAAATGTTGGCGAGGAAGATACAGAGATACTTGCATCTAGATTCGAAGAGATTGAGGTTCACAAGGAAGAGGTATTAGAAACACTGCAGAGTGTGAAAATCGACAAGTCCTCTGGGCCAGATGGGATCTATCCTAGGATCCTCTGGGCAGCAAGGGAGGGGATTGCCGAGCCTGTGCCATTGATCTAGAAATCATCATTGTCTACAGGAATAGTGCCTGAGTACTGGATGATTGCAAATGTGGTTCCCTTGTTCAAGAAGGGTAGTAGAGACAACCCTGGTAATTACAGACCAGTAAGCCTCACTTCAGTTGTTGATAAAGCTTTGGAAAGGTTATAAGAGATTATGCCTCATTAGAGAGGCATATGGACGTACATGGAATAGTGTAGATGGGATGGGCTTCAGATTAGGATGACAGGGCTCTGCAACATCGAGGGCCGAAGGGCCTGTACTGCGCTGTAATGTTCTATGTTCTAAATGCTACAGTTCCACATCAGCTATATCATCGGCAATTACCTGACGTTCAATCAGTTTAAAACAAGAACGGAGGGGGCGTCAGGAAAACGAAAGAATAGTGGTTTGTGAAAGTTAACTACATACCTCGTGGAGCCAGGTTCAATGTAGATACTGAATATCGGTTTTCCTGTTTACCTTGGTATACTGAACACTACGGATTAATTACCCAATATTGTTTGCCCTTTGTGTGTTGTTCTTTGTACATTTCACCTCTGTTCAGTGCTCCGGGGGACCACGCTTTTTTAACATTTGGCACATTTTACTCAGGTCGGTTTTGCAGCTTCATATTAAGGCCAACAATTTTAGGAACAGGTAGTCACCATTCAGACCATCAAGTCTACACCGCTATTGAATGGTTTCATATCTGATCTGATAACCTTGAACTGCAATTTCTTGCCTTTCGCCAGAATGCTTGATGTCATTGCTGTTTGAAGATCTGCCGATCTCAGCCTCATTACACCTAATGACACTTCCTCAACAGCCTTCTGCTGCAAGAAAGTCCACTGATAAAGAACTGTCTGAGAGAATAAATGCTTCTTCGTCTCTATTTTAATTGAGAGATCTGAATTCTAATACGAAGTTAAAAATCGCACAACACCAGGTCATAGTCCAATAGGTTTAATGGAAGCAATAGCGTTTGGAGAGCTGCTCCTTTAACCGGTTGGCTGTGGAGTACACAGTGGTAAGGTACAGAATTTATAGCGAAAGGTTACAGTGTAATGTCACTGAAATTATACATTGGAAAAATACCTTGATTGCTTGTTAAGTCTTCCATTTGTTAGAATGACTATGTAAGGTTCATTTCTCTCTTATGTAAATCTAAAAACGTTCTTTTAACAATTACATTCTCAGGTGGACTTTAACAATCAGTGTCAGTACAGATAATATGTTGAAGGTGTTAGTTCCCGTGTGCTGCGTCCATGCCATAATGTTCAGATTGACGCTAATCTAAAAAAAAAACATGCTGCAGACAAGGATGCTTTAAGACAAGGTACATTGGTGAAGCTGAGCAAAGGCTACAACAACGGAATGAGCGCTACGCATCAATCAACAGACAGGTGTTCCCCTTCCCAGTTGGAGAGCACTTCAATGATCCAGGACATTCGACCTCGCATCTTCGGGTGACAATCCTCCAAGGCGGTCTTCGGAACAGGCAGCAGCTAAAAGTGCCCCCACAGAGACTGATAGCTAAATTCGGTACCCATGGTCATTGGGTTCATGTCACAGTACAGGTGATCCCATTGCCCTATCTACAAACAGAGACCCTCCTACACACACACACACACAGACACACACACACCCGTCTGTGGGGTGAATTTGTACTTGCAGAGTTACATTGTACTTTGCTCAAAAACATCATGAATCCATGTAAGTCTCTGGTAACTCATTTTTATAAATTAGAATCAGTCTAAACATTATGGAACAGACAGCAGCACAGGGGGGCAGACACCAGTTGTTAAACTTCACCTGAGAATAAAACTTTAAAATAAAAAAGTTTTGCGCTTTGCATATGAAAGAAGTGAAGCTAACCTGGTCACTCTAACAGATCGGAGATTTAGCAAACAATCAAGGTATTTTTCAATGTACAATTTCAGTTACATCACACTGCAAACATATGCTATTAATTCTGTGTCTTACAACTGTGTACTCCACAATCACCTGATGAATGAGCAGTGGTCCGAAAGCTAGTAATTCCAATTAAACATGTTGAACTAGAAGCTGGGGTTCTGTGATTTTCAAATTTGCATACCCCAGTCCAAAACCGGCATCTCCAAGTCATTCAATACGAGGTGCTCTGGTCACAGAACTAAACTTTCTGCATCCAACTTATTAAATCCTTGAAAATACCTCTATGTTTCAATAAGGATCATTTTGTAGTACTGAGTCTCAGCAGGCAAAGGCAACTTATTTCAGCGTTTCTTCCCATTTGATTTCATCTCTGATATGAAATTCTCACTGACTCTGACAGAACTGCTACCTTTGCTGTTTTGTAATGTCAGGAATTCATGTTCAATTTAAGATTTCCATAAGGAACAACAAAATTTTTTCCCTGACTGGAAATCAACATTGGGAAATAGCAGTGAGACAGCTGCATTTCAGCACTTTCGCATCAAGGACGACATATGCAATCCTTGGTACTTGTCTTGATGACTTTATTTTTGCCAATTTGGTTCAGTTGAAAAATGACAGTCATTGAATTTTTAAAAGCATGGCGAATGGTCCTTCAGCCTATTGCATCATTATCAGTTATCAAACATATGGCTTGTAAACACAGTTTCCAGCACGTGACTCATCGCCTGGTGTGTTCTAACATTTCAAGTCTTAGTTAAATTGTTATTCAATTTCTTAAGGGCTTGAGTGGAACCAAAAACATCTCTGTGTACTAACAGTTCTGAAAGACAAACTCTTTCTCAGAGCCGTTTGTCAGTTTTCCTCAAGATGCTGCAGAAAATGTTTCTGCGCTCACATCTGAATTGGTTTACCCTGTTTCTTCCTCAGCTTCCTCCTTCTTTCTATTAAATGGTTTAGACTCCAGTTCAGACACAAGGTGCAGGTTGCGGAAGTCACGTGTTTGCACTTTCATTGACACTCTGTCTCGCCAGGAGCTACAGACCTTCCCCACGCTGATTCAGAAAGCACTGTCCTTTCTGTGACATTTCCCATGGAGAATGGAAGGACAGACATTAATAGCCCGCACTTGGAAACGGAGCGACAGTTTTAAAGCATTTACAGTGCCCCAGCGAGGAATTGAGCTCCTAACTCCCGCATAACATACAGCGACACTAACCACTATACTAGCAAGGACAACAGCTTCAAAGGAGACACTTCAGCCCGTTGTGGTTGCATTTGTCAAAAGCAACTGCTTAACGACCCGAATGGTTTAGCCCATAACCTTACAGGTATTGGCAGAACATATTCACATGTGCATGTTCCTTCAGGTTATAAGGGTTGCTGTCTCTCTCAGCCTTACAGACAGGTTGTTGCAAATTCCAACACCCGCCGGCCTAAACCGATTTTCTCCACATCTACTTTAACCTTTCTGTCTTTCTCATTAACTTTCTGGCCCCCTGTGATCGTTCTTTCCATCGATGGGAAACGCATCTTTCAGTCTACCTTATCTATACACCCACAAACTCCTCTGCACGGTGACAAACAACCCCAGTTTGTCCTGTCTCCCTTCATGACTGAAACTCTTCAGCCTCGACACTATCCGAGTTAATCTCTCCTGCAACTTTCCCAGTGCGATCTCATCCCTGGACAATTCTAGCACTGAGCCGAATGAACATATTTCTATTCTGTAACAGCACCGGGGGTGGCTCTGCAGCATTTATTGCCTTTCGGTCTGGAGTCACGTGGACGCCAGACCAGATAAGGGCGGTAGTTTCCTTCCCTCAAGGACGTCAGTGAAACAGATGGGTTTTTCAGACAACGTATTCTTAATTCTAGGCATTTATTGCATTCACATACTATCATCGTCGTGGTGTGGTGGGAATCCAACCCGTCTCCACAGAATATTACCTGGCTTTGCTGTGTTAACAATCCAGCAATAATACCACTAGGCTATCGCAGAAAGCCCTCATGGGGGATCTTTTCCAATAGAGTCTCTTTTCCCCAGTTATTCCCTATGCCCTTTTATTGAGCCTCACGCTGCAATAATCTCTGGTCCATGTCAGTAAAAGCTGCTAAAAGAGAATTGATCTCACAGCCACGATATCCAAACGGATCGAATGGTTTGAAGGTGCCAATGAAGAGATTGGGGCAACAATGAGTGCAACGGCACAGACTGGATGGTAACAACGTGCAAGTGTATGTTAGATTGTGCAATGTCTCAGTCAAATGGGACGAGGGACAGAAAAGAGAGCTAGGGAGAGTGCGAGGGAGAGACATCTTCGAGAACTTTTGGTTTTAAATCCTGATGCATGAAACGCAGAAATATCAGATAACAAAATTCAATGGAAAACAGATCATCCCCTCGGAGAATATTATCTTGTAAAAACGACTAATTTCTGACCGTGTTTCACCAAAAGTAAAACTTTGAGAGAACGGACCGCCATGATGTGAATTCGAGCCGAGGTCTCTGCAATCACAATGCAGAATACGAACTGCTAAACGGTTCCAGCACTCCACAGAACATGCTTACAAACTGCAACCAGGATGGTAGCAGAGGAAATGTCAGGGTGAATGTACAATATCAGGACTTAGCGACAGGCATGTGGGAACGCAGAATGAACAGAATCTTTAACTTTAGCGTCCCCAGAGACTGTGGAGATTCCATGAATGAGAGTACAGGAGAATGGAATTAATGAAAATCTCCAAACTCTTGGGAGAGTGCAGAATATTGTTGAAAGTTATGCTTCAATAGCATTATATTTGAACATCGGCTACTTCATCACTTTGCCCACACAAGACAGGACCAATTGCTGCATGCAATCACACATAATCCTAGTTCCAGACCCGGAATCAGAGAAACTGTGTGAAGCATGGACGAAGATCCAATTGGAAACTGGGATGGAATGACAGGAGAGAGGCGCATGTATTTCCGAGGTTGGGACAGCTCCTGGTCAAAAGCGGGGCGGAAGGGAATACTTGCCCCCATTTATAATATTATGACCATAAACAGTACATGTTGCTGAGGCAGCCGAGTGGCGCATCTAAAGCGTGTGGAGACTTTAACTTTGGGGTGGCAATGTTCGAAATTTCATTTTCCTGTTTGGATCATTGGTTTTGACATTGGCATCTGCTTTTGTTCGCATCAGCTCAGAATCCGCTTCTTGTTTCCAACAAATACTGCAACCTGGAGAAGGTGGTGTTGTGGTTATATAATAAAATAGTCATCTTTGGGGACTCACACACGGAACTGGTAATGTTAAAGTTCGATGAATAAAACCTGGAATGGAAGCCTGACCTCAGGAACAGAGAACATGCCTTTAATTTCCTGCAATCCCATTCATGCATGTCTCTTATACAGGGGATGCTACTATCTTTACCCAATCCTGCCTACTTGTGTCTCCAGGACCTGAACAAAATAGCTGACCCTTAATCCGAGAATGACGACCGTGTGTGACACTATCCCTCTGAAGCACATCCTATCAGACACACACTCCATACCTATTCTGTTCCCCTTCATTTCCCATGGCTGATCCCAGTAACCTGCACACCTTGTGGGAGGAAACTCACACAATCAAAGAGAGAATGTCCAAACTGCACACAGTCACACGAGACTGGGATCGAATCCATATCTTTTGTGCAGCGAGGCATCAGTGAATCAGGAAGAACAACAAATGCTGTCCTGACCAGCGATATCCACACCCTGTGGATATATCAGGAAGAATAAAAACACATTCATAACATGGACAACGGGACTTGCGTCTGCATGGACATGATTTGAACCAATCGTTCATCCTGGGTAGACACAAGGACACTGATATCACAGAGAAACCAGCGCAATGCGGGATTCAATTACCTGCTGAAGTGGAAACTCAACTACTCAGTCAAACTGGGGACAGACTATTCAACAATCCCGTGTGTGGGAAGGGCTCAATAAGCAGAAGAACCTCCAGAGTAACCAACAAGATTACATATCCCAGAAGGAGATCAATTAAACTGTCAATGCTGCTGTTAATCCAAACCAGCTGCCAGTTTCATAACGTCAAAGTCATAGACTCACACAGCATGAAAATAGGCCTTTCACCTCTACCAGCTCATACTGAACATAATGCCAAACTAGACGAGTCGCATCTGATGGCTCTTGTAACTGCTGAGGGTTAATAATGGCCTTGTGATATTATTACTGTATTGTTAATATGAATGTCCAGATATAATTCTGTGGACACGGGTTCACAGCAAGGCAGATGCTGGAATTTTATTTAAATAAATTCCTGGAGTCTAATGATGATGTTGAATCAGTTGTTGTAGATCTGATTCACTAATGCCTGATAGGGAAGGAAACTCAAAGTTTGGGAGAAGATTTGTAGCTCGGGTGCTCGTTGTTGTGGTTTTGTTCGCCGAGCTGGGAATTTGTCTTGCAAACGTTTCGTCCCCTGTCTAGGTGACATCCTCAGTGCTTGGCAGCCTCCTGTGAAGCGCTTCTGTGCTGTTTCCTCCGGCATTTATACTGGCCTGTCCCTGCCGCTTCCGGTTGTCAGTTCGAGCTGTCCCCTGTAGTGGCCGGTATATTGGGTCCAGGTCGATGTGTTTGTTGATAGAGTCTGTAGATGAGTGCCATGCCTCTAGGAATTCCCTGGCTGTTCTCTGTTTGGCTTGCCCTATAATGCTAGTGTTGTCCCAGTCGAATTCATGTTGCTTGTCGTCTGTGTCTGGCTGGTATGTGACTCCAGATCCATAATATCGTGGTTGATTCTGATCTTCCCTCTGGGCAATAAATTATGTACTAGACATGAATGAATAGCTTTTGTTAATCCCACTGATACTTTCCAATTCATGTATCGATCCAAATATCCTGTAAATATTGTAAATGTACTTTCATTCATCACTGCCTCAGGAAGTGAATTGCACACATAAACCATCCTCTGTTAAAGAAGCCTCTCATGTCTTATTTTAAATCCCTCTTTTCACTTTTAACATTTGCCCTCTCGTCTTGAAGTCCCCCCTCCTTGGAGAAAAGACAGTTACAGTTAACTCTAGCCGAACTCTCAATAATTTTTACATTTCTATCACGTCGCCTTTCAACCTTCAGTGCTAGAGTGAAAATATTCTCAGCCTATCCAACCTTTCGTTATAATACAAACCTTCCCCACTAGCCATACGCTGGTATACCTGTTCTAAACCTACTCCAGCCGAATAATTTCCTTGCTTTTACTGGGCGGCAAGAACTGGACACAGTATTCCAGAAGACGCATCACCCAATGTCCATTCAACTTCAACATAACATACCAACCCCTACGCTCAAAGAATGAGCAACGAAGGCGAGATGACATTTTTTAACCATTCTGTCTATATATGAAGCAAACTAAAATTAATTATGTACTTGCATTCCTGGCCTCTATGTTCCATAACACGATGCGACGCCCGATCATTAATTGTATAAGCCCTACTCTTATTTGATGCAGCAAAATGCAACACCTTCCATTTATCCAGATTGAACTTCATGTGACATTTTTCAGCCCAAAGACGCAATGGATTCAGATCCTTCTGGAACCTTAGATCACCTTCTTTACAGTCTCCAATTCTGCTGTCCTCTGCAAGCTTATGAACCATGGCTTCTATGAGTTCTATTGCTTTCTCATATAGGTCAATGATTTTTACTTATTTGTCGTGGTCATTATTTAGCAGTTTGCAAATCAGGTAACAATTAGTTATGTCGTTAACCATGAGGAAGAAAGCCGTAGTCTGCAAGGAGATTGGAAACAATTGGCAAGAAAACGTGCTGAAAGGAATTCAATCCAGTGAAGTGGGTGATAATGAATTTGAGAACGCACAATGAGAAAAGTGTGAATACAGAGTGGTTTAAAGTAATAAAAGACAAATTGGAGTAGACATTCACGAATGTTTGAAAGTGATTGGACAAGGGATCAAGTGGTCTCGATAGGTTGGAGATACTTTCTGTTCTTGAGAGCAGGTGGGAATATAAGAGCAGGGAAACGATGCTGGAACTTGAGCAATGGCCTATTCAAGATCAATAGACAGGGGAATCAGATGGACGGAAGTGCGTACTGCAGGTGCTGGAAATCAGAATCAAGATTAGAGTGGTGCTGAAGAAGCACAGCAGGTCAGGCAGCATCCGACTCGCAGAAAAAAAAATTACGTTTCGGGCAAACGCCCTTCATCAGGAATAAAGCTGGGAGCCTCGAAGGTGGAGAGATAAACGGGAGGATTGGGTCTGGGAAGAATTTAGCTGAGAGTGCAAGAGGTGGATACAGATGGGGTTAAAGGTGATAGGTCGAAGAAGAGGGTGGAGCGGATAGGTGGAAAGGAAGATAGACAGGTGGGACAGGTCAGAAGGATGGTGCCAAGTTAGAAAGTTGGAACTCGTATAAGGTGGCCGTGGGGAGATGAGGAAACTGGTGAAGACCACGTTGATGCCCTGGGGTTGAAGGTCCCGAGGTGGATGGTCTGGCGTCTGGTGGAGAGGGAATGGCGGTGGAGGAGACCCAGGAACTGCATGTCATTGGGAGAGTCGGGGGGGGGGGGGTGAGTGGTAATTGATGTTTTTGGTCATGGGGCGTTGGAGTTTAATGTTGCGGGTGTCCTGGAAATGTTCTCTGAAGTGCTCTCCGAGAATGTGTCTGTTGGCCCCAGTGTAGAGGAGACCACATCGCGAGCAACAGATGCAGTAAATGACACGTGTGGAAGTGCACATGCACATTTGCTGGATGTGGATAACTCATTGGAGCCTTGGAAGGATGTGAGAGGGAAGATGTGGGTGCAGGTTTTGCAATTCCTGTGGTGGAAGGGGAAGGTGCCGTGAGGGGAGGGTGCGTCATTGGAGGGCGTGGACTTGACTAGGTAGTCATGGAGGAAACAGTCTTTGTGAAAAGTGGATCGGGGTGGGGAGGGAAATATAAATTTCCCTGTCACTGCAGGAATTGCAAAACCTGCACCCACATATTCTTCCTCACCTCTGTCCAAGGCTCTAATGGAGGCTTCCACATCCATCAAAGTTTCTCCTGCACTTCCACACATGCTATTTCTTATATATAGTCCTCCCGAAGCGGTCTCCTCTTAGCTGGAGAAAGAAGATGTGTTCTCACACAACACTTCACAGAATATCTCCAGGATACCGGCAAGAATCAACCCCAGCGCTCCATGGCCAAACATTTCAACTCCTCCTCCCACTCTCTCGAGGACATGAAGGTCCTGTATCGCCACTACCTCACGACCCGATGCCTCGAGGAACAAAGCCTCATCATCCGCCTCGGGACCCTTCAAACCCATGGCATGAATTTGGACTTCATGTCCCCTCCCCCTACCTTACCCCAGTTCCCACCTTGCAGCTCAACACCGTCCGCCTGACTTGTCCCACCTGTGCATCTTGATTCCCACTTATCCATTCCACCTCCTTCTCTGACATATCATGTTCACCCCCCGCCTGCATCCAGCACTCTCAGCTACCTTCTCCCCAGCCCCACACCCTTCCCATTTATCTCTTCATCCCATGTGCTCCCAGTCTCATTCCTGAAACTTTTGCCTGAGACGTCCATTTTTTCCTGCTCCTCAGTTGCTGCCGGACCTGCTGTGCTTCTCCAACACCACTCTAATCTTGAGGGGAGTCAGTTGATTGAGAGGGTTTTCGGATATTTTCTATTGTTGACCACAGGCTGTGGATGATAACAGAACTTTAGCAACTACCAGTTTAGGGAACAGCTAAAGGACTGAGCACAAGTCTGGTCATGGCATAAATCAACATTTTTCTTAAAATTGTAAGATAAAAGATGGAAGGCTGAAGTATGCAACTTTGCCCATCAAGACCGTTTCGCCAATGAGTTTCTCACTGATTCCTTTCCAAGTCAGGGTGCTATGGGCCTTGGAGGGTAACTTGAAAATGGTGGCGTTTTGTTCCATCTTCCAACCTTGTCCTTATAGTCAGTCCAGCTGTTGAGCTTTGAAGGTTGTCAAAAATGCCCGAATGACTTACTCCAGTGCATCTTATAGTTGGTGCACTCTGCTGCAATTGCGCCTTAACGGTGAAGGGAATGAATATTGCAGGTGTTGAAGAGAGTACACTCACGTGACTGCATTGTCGTTGACGGTGTCCAGTTCCTTAAATGTTATTGAAGTTACACCCATCTAGGCAAATGGAGAGAGTTATATTCCACGTCTCATTTGTGCCTTGCAAACGATGTAGGATTCACGGAACAATGAATTGAGTTTATAATAAAAAAAGTCTCAAGAACATGTTGTTGTCAAAGTGTTTATGTAGCCAGTTTTTATAAGTTTTTCCCCTGAAATAATAGTTCTGTGGACGATTACACGGGTTAATTTGTTTCCAGTAAAGTTATTGAACGTCAATGAGATATGATTAGATTCTCATTTGTCAGAGTGATCATTTCTCTATTTCGTCCTTGTGTGGACCAATCTGATTCCAGTCGCTTTCTGATTTCAAGATGCAATTCCCGTCTATGCTTGAAATTTCAACCCTTTCTTCACATAAATATCTCCACCTGCCTTAATAATATGTAAGGACGCTGCAGGAGACAGCAGAGATTAATGAACATGTTGTCAACACTGGAGAAAATGGAGCATCGTGGAATGATTGGTTCGGCTGGGATTATTCTCCTTGAAACAAAGGAGAGGGAGGGGAGCTCTATAATCACATAATAACATTTATAAACGTTCAATATTCATGGGACCTTGACAGGGTAGTTACGGGCAGGTGGTTCACGATCTGGTATGAAGAGAGCACCAGAAGACATGAACTCAGAATTAAATATTGCCGATTTAATTCAGAAATGAGGAGTAATTTCTTTGCACAGGGGCCAGTGGATCAGTCGAACTCCTTGCCGAAATTGTTGTTGAGGCTGAGTTGTTGTGTAATTTCAAACTGTGCCAGACAGATATTTAACCAGAAAGACGATGAAGCTTTGTCGAGGCAATGCTGGAGAATGGAATTGAGGATTATCAGATCAGCCATGAGTTCGTTGAATGGTGGAGCAGACTCGATGGGCTGAATGGCCGACTTCCAATCCTACATCATTTGGTCTAACGCCTTATTTTATTGATACCTTTAGAATTCTGAGGGGATGGGATGAAGTGATAGAAAAGGTTTCTCAAACTGATCAGACAGATCAGGAACTAGGCTCAAAAGTTCATAAACAAGAAATGTACTGTGGCCTGGAGACAACAAATGGCACTGGGCACACCGCAGATGGGTATGTACAGATGTTGTGATTGCTAAAGAAAATTGGTAGATCTAATATTGTTGCTTTCTTGGTGATCACGCTGGATGATGGATCGCGGTATGATTCACACAGCAAAAGGTTGTGAAAGAATGAAAGATTCGTTTCATTGGAAAAGTTTTTTGCGGTTCCAATTCAATTGACTGTTTAAAATACTGATCAGAACTTTGTGTGGTGTGACATTAAAATTTACAATCCCACTGGATCAACTATTGCACCCGATCTCTCCTTATTTGTTTCACTTTCATTCGATGAAAATTCATAGAAAGTCAAGATGGGATGAAAGGAGAAATGAAACGTTTGCACTCCTTTTCATTATCCCAATGTAACTAACAACAGAAACAAATTGCTTAATTACAACTTTGATGAGGTATCGATTTATCACCAATCTCCGGTTCAATGAAGGACAAGAGGAAGATTCTCCATCCAATGTATCCTAAAGATGCGAGGCACAAAGGGAAACCACAGCTGCGTTTGATAGAAGTAACATTCCGAGTAGGATTCAAATCCACACAAGCACAATGGAAGAGGAACCCATCGACTGAACCCCTGGGAGACTTCAGCCCATTGCAAAGGGGCTCACATTTGACCCCGTCAAGATCACGTATGGTGCACCTCGGGGATGAGAAATTCCCTGAGCGGAATCGAATCCACACCATTGTGTTTCTGCTTTCAGCGGAATAATGATACCAGCAAAATTCAAGGAATTGACCACGTCCTTGGACGGAATACCTTGTCCTTGATTTATTTCGAGTCGGAACTGTCTCAGAATGATTCAGCAAGCATGGAATTCCCGTCACATTCACACGCACATTTCGTCTTGAAGTATAATTTCTTCAGACAGTTTCTCTCTCACGTGAAGAAGTATATACGGAGTGAGAAGTGAAGGTGATGTTTTAGCTCGATAGTCCTTCTCATATGGCTGAACCTGAACTGGGTAAAATTCCCGGAAATGCAGTTTTGTTCGTTTCATTTTATTAATTTTGCTGCAACTTCACTCTGTTCATTCCAATGATCAGAAGTGAATTGGATTTATATGAATGTAACGCTTAATGTTGTGTTCAATTTTGCTCCGAATTTATTTCAGCTTAAAGAAAATACTGATGAGAAAATCAGAAGGTTGAACTACAAAACAAGTTGCCAGTTTTGATGCTCAGTTACTTTGGCAGATTTCAGTGGGTACCAAATGACCCAACATCATGGCGATCGTCCTCCCATCTTTAAGACATGGGATTAAAGCAGGAAATCGATCTCCAAGAGAAGGGTGACTTCCATTCATTATGGAATAGCTTTCCTTGACAATGTACAAAATCTGCTCAGTTCCATTTATAATGCTTCATGTGGAATATTAATATAAATCTTTCAAAACTCTGAGGTTTTTTTGCTGAATCTTACTCAGCTGCATTCGTTTCCGATATTTCTTTGCATCTGAAGTCGTCCAAATTAGACATTGTTTCCTCGCCCCTTCTACCCCCTATACCCCACTTTTGCACTTTACCTGGCCACAGGCTGTCTCTCTCCTGGTGAAACTCGCTGCTTGTGTGTCTCTAAATGTGCCTTTCCAAATATTTTGAAACGGATTGTCTGAGTGACAGAAATTCTGCTCCCATTATTTCTTTGCCCTACATCGATGGTTTTTAAATCTTGATTTTCAGAAATTTATGAACTTGAAAGAGTGAATTTACCACATATTTACTCTCTCCAAACCTCACATACTCTGGAAAACTTCCATTCGGTTTTCCTTGATTTAGTTTCAAATTTTCCAAAACACAAATAAATAAATCTCCATCAAGACTAAACGCTGTCAGCATCGTCTCTAATGCCTTAGCAGCCCAGTAAACGCTGGCAGTGTCCTCCCTGATAGAATCACAGATTCCCTACAATGCAGAAAGTGCAGTTCAGTCAATCGGGTCTGTAGGGAGACTCTGAACAGCATCTCAACCAGACCGAGCTCCCGTCTCTACTTCCACAGGCCTCTGGCTTGTGATTTCAAATAAACCTGCTGGAATAAAACCTGGCATCGTGTGACTGCTGTCCTTATCACTGCGTTACCCATTCGTAATCACTTAACTTACTGAATTCACTCCCTGGACACATCAGCCCAGTTTAACATGACCAATCTACCGAACCTACAGACTTAACAGCAGTGCGAACCACTGAGCAAATGTACCATCACATTGAACACGATCTGTATCATGTTAATGGCTTTACACATTGGCAACTCCGCCCAGTGAAAGAAAGCTGCGCCCACCAACCCGAATTCAATGCATCCAAACGCGGTTCTACGCTGTACAACCTTAGTAGTTCTGCTGGAAACGTTTCTTCACTCAGATCTGAATGAGTTTGCTTTTTTAGATTAGATTATTTACAGTGTGGAAACAGGCCCTTCGGGCCAACAAGTCCACACTGACCCGCCAAAGCGCAACGCACCCCTACCCCTACCCCTACCCCTACCTAACACTACGGGCAATTTTAGCATGGCCAATTCACCTGACCTGCACATCTTTGGACTGTGGGAGGAAACCGGAGCACCCGGAGGAAACCCACGCAGACACGAGGAGAATGTGCAAACTCCACACAGTCAGTCGCCTGAGTCGGGAATTGAACCCAGGTCTCTGGCGCTGTGAGGCAGCAGTGCTAACCACTGTGCCACCGTGCTGCCCCTTGCTCTGCTTTCTTCCTCAGATTCCTGCTTTAATTAAACATATCAGTCAGGAATAACGCTATATAATGGTTTTCATTGCAACACAAACACAATGTGCAGTTTGCAGAAGTGACGTGTTTGCACTTTCACTGATTCTCTCTCTCCTCAGGAGCTGCAGTCCTTCCCCAGCTGATTCAGACAGCACTGTCCCTTCTGTGACATGTCCCATCGAGAATGGAAGGCCAGGCGTGAATAACCTTCACTGGGAACAGAGCGACAGGTTTAAAACCTTTACGATCCCCCAGCGGAGAATTGAGCCCTGTGACAGGCCGGGACACTAACCACGACACTGTGGAGGACAACAACATCGAAGGAGGCCCTTCAGCCTGTTGTGGCCGCACTTGTCAAACACAACTGCTTAACGACCTGAATCAAGTTTTCCATCGTTTCGCCCATAATCTTACATGTTTTGGCATCATAAATTCACATCTGAATTTTTTTAAGGTTAGAATGATTTCTGCCTCTCTGACCCTTTCCGCAAATCTGCTCAAACCTTTCTGCCTTTTCCCGAAATCTCTTGGCCCCAGTGTTCGATCCCTCCATTAATAAGAAACGCTTCTTTCAGTCTATCCCATCCATATCCTTCAGTATTTAGTAAATCTCAGTCATGTCTTCTCCAATCTCCTCGGCTCGGCGACAAACAACCCCAGTCTGTCCAATCTTTCCTCACAACTGAAACTCTTCA
This sequence comes from Chiloscyllium punctatum, assembly GCF_047496795.1. Classification (NCBI taxonomy): domain Eukaryota; kingdom Metazoa; phylum Chordata; class Chondrichthyes; order Orectolobiformes; family Hemiscylliidae; genus Chiloscyllium; species Chiloscyllium punctatum. Next base: position 76,041,831 of record NC_092772.1, on the reverse strand, counting down.
TCCCAGACAATATCCCAGTGAATCTCTACTGCAACGTTCCCAGTGCGATCACATCCACTCTGAATTGCAGAACTGCACACAGTAATCTAGCTAGGGCCTAATGAGCTTTTTTTTTCTATTCTGTTACAGTATGAGGGCGTCGCTGGCTCGGCAGTATTGATTGCTATCCGTAATTGCACAGCGGGTAGTTGAGACTCAACCATCTTGTAGTGATTCTGGAGTCACATGGGGGCGTGAGCAGGTAAGAATGGCAGTTTCATTCCTTAAATGACGTCAGATGCTTTTGTTGTTTTTCAACAATTGAATATGGAAATATAGGAGTTATTAGATTCGTAATTCCAGATATTTATTGTATTTCAATTCTACCACCTAGCATGGTCGGAGTCAAACCCAGGCCCCTAGTGTCTGAATTAACAGTTCAGTCTTCAGTGGTAATAGCGCTCGGCCATTGCAGAAAAGCAGTGAAACTGATCTTGTCCAATTAAGTCGCTTTTCCCCGATACTGTTCTGTGCCATTTTCCTGACCTTGATCCCACCAATAATATCTGGTCCAGATCAGTAAAAGCTGCTACATGAGTATTGATCTCGCAACAGTGGTAACCAAATGGATCAAATGGTCTGCAGGTCCCGATGGTGGGGTTGGGGCACGTTCACCCAACAACAGTGAACGCAGCCACACAGACTGATCGGTATCAATGGGAGAGTCTGTCTTAGATTCTGCAACGCCTTAGTGAAATAGGAAACAACTCCGCTAATACTTGATGAAAGAGCAGCGCTCCGAAAGCTAGTGCTTCAATTAAACCTGTAAGACCATAACCTGGTGTTGGGTCATTTTTAACTTTGTACACCATCGTCCAACACCGACATCTCCAAATTAATGAAATGGGGCTCTGGGATGGAAAGTTCGGTTAGTGATTGTAGGAGGGAAGAAATCTCTGAGAACGGGTGAATTTGAATTCTGACATATGAAACACAGAGAAGTGAGCGAGCAGAGTTTGAAGGAAAAAAAATCACCTTGGAGAAAATCAAACCTTGAAAACAACTGATTCCTTTGTGTTTCACAAAAGACTGGGATACATAGAACAATTACTGCCACCACTCGGATTCGAACCGAGGTTGCTGCGGCCACAACGCAGAGTGCTAAGCACTATACAATCACGGCACCCCACAGACAAACTCACTGAGCTCATACAATAAGTACAGTATCATAAAGAATGTTAGGCAGTGCACCAAATCCACAATATCAGTGCTCAGCGAACACTGGCAGATATGTGGGAACTCAGAATGGGCTGACCGTTTAATATCTGTTCCCCCAGTGGGTGTGGTGATTCCATCATTAATGTGTTGAAGGTTGAGATAAATAGATTTCTCCAAAACATCAAAGGCTCCGGGGACAGTGCAGCTTTTGTTACCTGCACATCCACCAATATCATTTATTGTATCTGTTGCTCCCGGTGCAGTCTCCTGTACATTGGGGAGACTGGCCGCCTCCTAGCAGAGCACTTTAAGGAACATCTCCGAGACACCCGCACCAATCAACCACACAGCCCTGTGGCCCAACATTTCAACTGCCGCTCCCACTCTGCCTAGGACATGGAGGTCCTGGGCCTCCTTCACCGCCGCTCCCTCACCACCAGACACCTGGAGGAAGAACGCCTCATCTTCCGCCTCGGAACACTTCAACCCCAGGGCATCAATGTGGACTTCAACAGTTTCCTCATTTCCCCTTCCCCCACCTCACCCCATTTCCAAACTTCCAGCTCAGCACTGTCCCCATGACTTGTCATGACTTGTCCTACCTGCCTATCTTCTATTCCACCTATCCATTACACCCTCCCTCCCAGACCTATCACCTTCATCCCCTCCCCCACTTAACTATTGTACTCTATGCTACTTTCTCCCCACCCCCACCCTCCTCTCACTTATCTCTCCACTTTACAGGCTCTCTGCCTGAAATCTTGATGAAAAGCTTTTGCCCGAAACGTCGATTTTACTGCTCCTCGGATGCTGCCTGAACTGCTGTGCTCTTCCAGCACCACTAATCCAGAATCTGTTTTCCAGCATCTGCTGTCATTGTTTTTCCCAACTTTTTGTTGAAATGTATACTTCAATAGCAATGCAGTTTAACATCGGTTACTTCACGAGTTTCCCCACACAAGGCAGTAACCCCTGCTGCCACCTGGGCCCATTTCCCAGCCCCAGAATCAGAGGAACTGAGTGGCGCAGTCGCAAATAACCAACTTGAAATCAAGATGGGAATGAGGTCGCAGAGATACTCGATGGCTCAAGTGACGCAACTGGAGAATGCACGGTGTTTCTATGATGGTTTAGAGGCGCAAGCAATTCCGAGGTTGGGAGTGCTTCTGGTCAAAGGCGGGGCAGAAGGGAAAATCTGTTCCCGTTTATAATAACAGCAATCTACAGTGCATCTTGCTGAGACAGCTGAGTGCCACAACTGAAGCGGGGGCAGCTGGTTTGAAGTTTAATTTTGCTTCACTATCACCCACGTCCCTGGAATGAATTGCTTTCACCATTTTTATTTCCAATTGTTTAATATCTCCCTGCAGTCTGCGGCTTTCTTCCTCATGGTTAATTGCATGACTTACTGTTGTATGATCTGCACACTGGTAAATTGCGGCCACTACAAGTAAATAGGAATCATTGATCTATATGAGAAAACAGTGGAACTAACAGCAGGCATGCTTCGTAGGTTTGCAGGCTACACCAGAATTGTAGACAGTGAGGAAGATTATCTCAGTTTCAAAAGGATCTTAATCCGATGAGTCGTTGGACTGAAAAATGTAACATGGAGTTCAATCTGGATAAATGGAAGATGTTGCATTTGGTACAACAAAAAGAGTATGGCATTGCGTATGTTGGAGAGCATGGGAGATTAGATTACTTACAGTGTGGAAACAGGCCCTTCGGCCCAACAAGTCCACACCACCCCACCGAAGCGCAACCCACCCATACCCCTACATCTCCCCGTTAACTAACACTCCGGGCAGTTCAGCATGGCCAATTCCCCTGACCTGCACATCTTTGGACTGTGGGAGGAAACCGGAGCACCCGGAAGAAACCCACGCAGACACGGGGAGAATGTGCAAACTCCACACAGTCAGTCGCCTGAGGCGGGAATTGAACCTTCCCTTCATTGCTCAGTCCTTTGTGTATCGGAGTTGGGACGTTACGTTGAAGCTTTGCGGGACATTCATGCGGCCTCTTCTGGAATATTATGTCCAGCTCTGGTCGCCCAGTTGTGGGAATGATATTATTCAGCTGGTGTAGGTTCACAAAAGGTATACACGCTTGTTGCCAGTGGAAGGTTTGAGTTATAATGAAAGGCTGGATAGGCTGAGACTATTTTCAGATTCGAGATTGGGGTGCTGGAAAACCACATCAGGTAAGGCAGCATCCCAGGAGCAGGAGAATCATTATTTTTCGCGAAAGTGTCGCTCATCAGGCTCTTGCTTGAAACGTTGATTCTCCTGCTCCTCAAATGCTACCTGACCTGCTGTGCTTTCCCAGCACAACATTCTCAACTCTGATCCCTCATCTGCAGTTCTCACTTTTTCCTAGTTGAGACTGTTTTCACTCTAGGTTAGGGGTTTGAACAGCGACCTGACAGAAGTTTATGAATTGTTGAGAGACAAGTTTAGAGTTAACGATAGCGGCCTTTTCCCAGGAGGGGGATTTCAAGACGTGAGAGCATATGTTTAAGATGAAAAGAGAGAGATTTAAAAAAAAACATGTGCGGCATTTTTTTAGGGACGGTGTTTTACGTGTGTAATTAACTTGCGGAGGAAGTGATGGATGAGGGTATGTTTGCAACATTTAATGGACAATTGATTCCAAACATGAATGGGAAAGTGGGAGTTTTAAAATAAATGTATTCATGCTGAGTACGTCAGTTATTTCCCAGAGGGCATTTAAGAGTCAACCACGATATTATCCATCTGGAGTCTCATGTGGGACAGAGCAGATGAATATGACAGTTTGCTTCCCGAACTGGCATGAGTGAATCAGATGGGATTTTCCACAAATTCAGGGCATCACGAGATTCTTCAATTCCAGGTGCTTATTGAATTCAAACTCCACTATCTGTCATGCAAGGACCAAAAGTATGTCCCCAAAATATTACATGGGTTTTGGATTCACAAAACAGTAATAAACCTACAAGGGCATTATCACCACTCAGCGGGTACAGGAGGAGGCAGATGGGAATGGGTTAGTTTGCCAGTATGATCAGCATGGATCGATTGTACTGACAGGCCTGTTTTCATGTTGTATGACTCTGACTGAGGCTATGGAGCAGGCAGCTGGTTGGGATTAACAGCCGCATTTATATCATAACCGAACACCTGATGGGATCTGTAATCCTGCTGGAGTCTCCGGAGGTTGTTTTGCTCAGTGATCCCTTTCCACACACGGGACTGGTGAACGGTATCTCTCCAGTGTTACTGACTAAATGAGATTCTGTGGTTAATTGAATCGCTTCCAGCAGTTCCCACATTGCCCTGCTTTCTCTGTGGTATCAGTGTCCTTTTTTCTACACAGCGTTATTGATCCTTTCAAATTGTGTCCACACAGATACAAATCCTATTTTCCATGTTGTTAATGTGTTTTCATTCTTCCTCATTCACCCACAGGGTGTGAGTATCACTGGTCTGGACAACATTTATTCTTCGCCCCTCGTTCGTTGCTGTCTGGCTACACCACAAACCCGGATGTGACCCCAGCCTCGGGTGTCTGTCTGTGGGCAGTCTACACATTCTCTGTGTGATTGCGTTTTTATTTCTCCCTCAGACCAAAGATGTGCCAGTTACAGGGATCAACATTGGGAAATGCAGGCTTATGGGACAGGGTATACCCTGGGGTCTGGTGGGATGCGCTTCGGATGTACCATGTGGACTGGAAGGGCCGATTCGACTGCTTCCCCACGCGGTGGAGATTCTTGAATTAAGGGTCAGCTCATGTTTTTCTGGTCCTGGAGTCTCTCGTAGGCAGGACTGGGTGAAGATGGTTGAACCCCCTGCATAAGGGACATGAATGAATGGGATTGCAGGAAATTAAAGTCATCATCTCTGTTTCTGAGATTTTATTCAGGTCTATTTCAGGTTTTATTCGTCGAACGTAAACATCGCCGTTTCCGTGTCCCAACCCCCAAGGATGACTAGTTTTAAATATCACCCCAACACCACCTTCTCCAGCTTGAAGTCTTGACTGTCTGGAAGAAACTGATACTGAGCTGATGCGAGCAAATGTAGCTGCAACCGCCAGTGTCGGAAACACAGATCCAAACAGCAAAATCATCTTTTAAACCCACCACTGCAAAGTTGAGGGCTCAACACGCTCCACTTGTACCACTCAGCTGCCTTAGAAAGATGCGGCGGAAATGACTATGACAGTATAAACGGGGAAAACCATTCCCTTGAGCAGGAACACATTCAACCGAGGAATTTCGTGCTCCTCTATACAGAAGCATCCTGTTCTGTGGTTACTGTGATCGTGGTTGTCCGTATTTTGCATTGTGACCACAGCAACCTCGATTTGAAACCAAATCACGGCACTAAGTGTTCTCTCCATTGTCCTTTTTGTGACACCTGCTCAGAAATTAATTGTTTTACCTTCAAATTCCGCTCTCTTACATCTCTGCGTTTCATGTATCAGGATTCAAACACACCCGTTGTCGGAGATTTCCCTTCTACCCACGATCATTAAACCTCCTTTCCGTCCCTCCCCCCATTTCTCTGAGGCAATGCACAACCTATCACTCTCTTTCACATTCATACTGTTCTGTCTGTGCTGCTGCTGCGGTCACTGTTGTTGGGTGAACGTGCCTCAATCGCACCATCGGGATCTTCAAACAAATCGATCCATTTGGATACCGTGGTTGTGAATTCAATCCCCATGTAGCAGCTTTTACTGACATCGGCCAGAGACAATTGGAGCGTCAGGCTCATGAAAAATACCCAGGGCAGTTCTGGTGAAAAGACATGATATTGTTAAAGATCAGCTTTTATGGCTTTCTGCGTTGGTCTTGTGATACTTTCATAGGACTGATAATCCAGAGACCGAGGTAAAAGTCTGGGTACTCGGGATTGAATCCCACGATGTCATGATTGTCAAATTTGGATTCAAAAAAAATCTGCGAGGAAGAATCTAATGACTATTATACATCCATCGACAATTGTTGAAAAAAATCTCTGTTTCACTGATGTCATTTCGGGATGGAATTTGCTATCCTTACTTGGTCTGGGCTGCATATGACTTCAGACTCATAGCAATATGCTTGAGTCTCAACTGCCCTCTGGGCAATTCGGAATGGGTAATAAATTCTGCTTAGCCAGAATCGCCCTCACACTAATCCAGAAATTTTAAAACAAATGCTCATTCGGCTCACACAAGAGTGTCGTTGTGCAGTTTTGCAAGTCACATTATAGTAGGGATGTGATCACACTGAGAAAATTGCAGGAGATATTTACCGGGATACAGTTTGGGCTGAAGAGTTTCAGTTGTGAAGAAAGACAGGACAGAGTGGAGTGTTTGTCGCAGTGTAAAGGAGATGTAGACAAGACATGATTGAGTTAGAGTATGGACAGGGTTGACTGAACGAGTTTCCCATTGATGGAGGGATCGATCAACAGGGGCCAGAGACTGAAGGAGAAAGACAGAAAAGTTTGAGAAGATGTGCGAAAAAACGTTATCAGCCAATCGGTGGTTGGAATTTGGAATACACTGTCTGCATTTTTCAGAGCAGCAGAACCCCTTATAACCTGAATATATATTCAGATGTGAACTTTTGATGCCAATACATATAAGGCTGTGGGGTAAGCATTGTGAAATGGGATTCAGTTCATTAGGCAGTTGTCTTTGACAAGTGTGGCCACAATTGGTTGAAGGGCCTCCCTTGACACTCTTGTCCTCGGTCGTATAATGGTTAGTGTCCCCGCCTGTCACAGGGCTCAATTTTCCGCTGGGGACAGTGTAAACGTTTTAAAACTGTCGCTCCATTCCCAAGTGCGGGTATTGATATTTCTCCTTCCATTCTCGATGGGGCATGTCACAGTAGGGACAGTGCTGCCTGAATAAAGGTGGGGAAGGACTGCAGCTCTCAGGGAGGCAGAGTGTCAGTGAACGGCCAAACACGTGACTTCTGCAAACTACACCTTGTGACTGTGTTGGAATGAAAAGCATTTGACAGACTTGTTCCGGATTGAAGTGTTTACTGGAAGCAGGAAGCTGAGGAAAAAACAACATAAACGCATTCAAATATGAGTGCAGAAACATTTCCCGCAGCACGAATGAAATTGTAAAGGACAGAGTAGCGTTTCGATACATTGAATTTGTGTTCCTTTGTTTTGATCAGTTTTACCAGGGTATAAAACCATTAAAAAATGATACAGCATTTGCCCAGTATGATGGAACATTGTCTCAGTAATTCGCACTGCTGTTCAGAGGGAGGGTTAGGCTGATATGCAAAGTTAAATTGCCCTCTCGTGTCCAGGGAGTGAATTAAGTAAGTTCGGTGAATTCGCCATGGGTAACGCAGGGATAAGGCCAGAAGTCACAGGACATCAGGTTATACTCCAACAGGTTTATTTGAAATCATTAGGGGAAGGGATTCCCCTTCTTCAGGTGAAATATAAGGAAATGGGAAGGGGAACTAGGTCTGAGTGAGATGCTCTTCAGAGAGTCAACACCGGTTCGATTGACTGAAATGCTCTTTCTGCACTGTAGGATTCTGTGATTCTATGAATTGATAATGACGGTGTTTACTGGGGTGTAAAGCCATTAGAGAAGATGCTGATGGGGGTGTACTGAGGATGAGATTTTATTCACTTGTGCTCTTGGAAAATTGAGAACAGTTATCCCTGAACCAAGGAAATCTTAACTGGGTTTATTCAGCTTATGAAATGTTTAGACAGAGTAAATAGGTGGAAAATTCCCTCTTTCAAGTAAGTAAACATCTAGATGTCAGGCATTCAAATCCTTTGATAAAAACCTTTGAAGGACAAAGAAATGATGAGAACAGAATCGCTGTCACTCCGAGAATCTGTTTTTCAAAATATTTGGAAAGGCACATTTGGTGACATACAAGGAATAAATTTCACAAGGAGAGAGACAGCGTGTGGAAAGGTAAAGGTGTGGGGTTGGGGTGTAGTCGGTCAGAAGTTGCGGGGAAACAATGTTTAAGTTGGTTGTCTTTAAATGTAAAGAACTTTCTTTAATGTGCGCAGCTGAATAAGATTCGATTCCAAAACTCTGCATTTCGAAAGATTTGGCATAATGTTCACCTAAAGCATTGTAAATGGAACTCAGTGGATATTTATTTATTGTGAAGGGAAGATATTACATAATGAATAGGAAGTGACCAGTTGCTTGGAGATCGACTTACTGCTTTCATCACATGCGTTCAGGATGTGAGAACAAACACCATGATGTTTGATCCATTTAATACTCAGTGAATCTGCCAAAGAAACGGGCAACAAAACTGGTGGGTTTTCTTTTGCATTTTAACTCTCTGTTTTTCTAAGCAGTATTTTCTTTTAGCTGAAATATATTTGCTGAGCAAATTTGAATACAACAGTAATCGTTCCAATGAGATATAACTAATTGACTTCTGATTATTACAATGAACATTGTGAGGTTTCAGCAAAATTAAAATGAACCGAACAAATCAGCATTTTATTGCGATTTAATCCAATTCAGGTTCAGCCATATGAGAAAAGCCATTGAGCAACAACATTGCCTTTATTTCAGTCACCATGGCTGCTTCTTCACGTGATAGAGAAAGTGACTGAAGAAATTATGTGCCAAATTTAGGTGTAAATATGACGGAAAATTCTTGTCCTGTTTCATTCTGACTCAGTTCTGACTCAGAATGTATTAATGACAGCTATTCATTCTGACCAGCTTGGTTATTTATTGGAATTTGCTGTTATTATAATTCTAGTGAAAGCAGAAACACAATGGTGTGGATTCGATTCCGCTCTGGAACTTTCTCATCCATGACTTTCACCACATGTAACCTGATGAGGTCACATGTCACCCCACTACAAAATGTGCAGAGGAGACCGAGAGATTATGGTGGTGGGATATTACACCACATGTACTCCACATTCATGGGTTCGAGTCACACTCTGGTTACTAACTTTACACGCTGCTCTAGCAGTTTTTCTTTGCACCTCACACCTCTGGTATACACTGGATCGAGAAACTTGTTCTTGCCCTTCACTGCACGGGAGATTCAGGAATAATCGACACCACATTAAAGTCATAATGAAGAGTGAGAGCTGTCATTCGATTGTAGATGAAATTGGTGAAATGAGAAGGAACGCATTTTTCTTTCCGCCCTACATTCCATCTTGTCTTTCTATGAATTTACATCGAAAGAAAGAGAAAAAAATAACGAGAGATCGGGAGCACAGGTTTATCCAGTGGGGTTGTTCATGAGTATTTTAACCTAACACTTCACACAAAGATCTGATCAGTATTTCAAACAGTCACTCGGAATTGCAACCGCAGAAAACTTCTCCACTGAAACAAACATTTCATTCTTTCACCAATTTCTGCTGTGTGTGGATCATGCATCATCCAACGTGGTCACTGACTGTGAGCGTGCCTACTCGATAAGATCTAGCAACTTCCTTCAGCAATCACAGCTTCTGTCCACAGCCACCTATGCTGGGGCCCAGTGTCATTTGTTGCCCCCAGGTCACAGCACATTTCTTTTTTCCTTTGCTTATGAGCTTTGTTCCTGACCTTTCTGATCTGTTTAATAAACCTTTCCTGACACTTCATCCCATCCCCTCACATTTCTGAACTTATGAATAAAATAAGGCGTTAGACGAAATGTTAAACCAAGTGGAAGTATGCTATTCAGCCCAAGGAGTCTGCTCAACCATTCAATGAACTCATGGATGATCTGATTTGGAGATGCCGGTTTTGGACTAAGTTAAAAATCACACAACACCAGGTTGTGACTATCTCCTAATGAAGGAGAGTAGCTCCAAAAGCTAATGTGCTTCCAATTAAACCTTTTGGACTATAAACTAGTTGTTGTGTGATTTTTAACATAGTTGATCTGATAATCTTGAATTCCTTTCTGCTCACTTAGCTCGACAAAGTTCCATCATTTTTCTGATTAACTATCTGGCACGGTTTGAAAATACCCAACCTCAAGGTCTCAACAGCGGTTACTTGGAAAATGCCACAGATTCTTTGACCCCTGACCAAAGAAATTACTCCTCATTTCTGAATTAAATGGGCAATATCGAATTCTGTGATTATATCCTCTGGTTCTCTCCTCAAAGCACAGGGCAAGCCACCTGCCCGTATCTACCCTGTCAAGATCCCACGAATATTGAACATTTTTAATTGTCATTCTGTGATTATAAAGTTCCCCCCCCCTCCTTTGTTTGAAGGAGAATAATCCCAGCCTAACCAATCATTTCACGAAGTTCTACTGTATTCAGAGTTAGCAAAATGTTAGTAAGTCTGCGCTGTCCCTTACAGCATCCTTACATATTATTAAGACATGTGGAGAAATTTCGGCGAGGAAACGAGTTGAAATTTCAGGCGCAGACGGGAATGGAAACTTGAAATCAGAAAGCAATTAGAATCGGAATGACCCACAGAAGGACCAAATACAGCGAAGATAACTCTGACAAATGAGAATCTAATCATATTCGATTGACATTTAATGGCTTCAATGCAACTGAATTTCTCCGTGGAATTGTCCTGGGAGCTAGTATTTGGGAAAAATGGAACCTGAGCGCCCATATGAAGAAGTTGAAGACAAAAAAGTGTCCGTGGTTCAACTTTGTTTGATTATTAACTCAACTCTTGTCTTCGTGAAGCCTACATTGTCCGCAACACACAAATTAGATGTTTAACGGAACTCTCTCCATTTGCCTCGGTGGGTGCAGCTTCAATACCACTGAAGGAACTGGACACCCTCCACGACAATGCAGTCACTTAACTGCATATTGTACAACATCTGAATATTTATTCCCTTAACTGCTAAGGCACAATTGCCGCAGAGTGCACCACAGAGAAGATTCACTGGAGTAAGTCATCCAGGCTTTGTTGACAGAACCTCCAAAGCTCAAAAACTGTACCGACCATAAGGACAAGGTTGAAGATGCACTGAACCTCACCATTTGCAAATTAACGTCCAAGGCTCATGCCAGCATGACTTGGAGAGGAATCAGTGGTAAATTCATTGGGTGGTGAAGTAGTTTGATTGGCAAAGATTTATACTTCAGCCCTCTATCTTTCATCTTTTAATTTTTAAAAATGTAGATTATTGCATGGACCAGACTTGTGCTCATCCCTGTGGTCCATGACATTATTCATCATAGTCAACTGCACGACTATGTATCATCAGTAAACTTCTAAATCATGACTCCGAATGAAAAAGTTTGAAGTATTGATCTACATCAGGAAACAGTGGTACTTCACTGGGAAAAAGCATCCAAACATGGTTCCTTGCAGCATGGGATGAACAACTGCCATGTTCCAATCTCCAAGTGTTGCTAGCCCAGTATCTCACCACTACATTTGCAGATGACACAAAGATTGGTGGAGTAGCCAGAAAACATAGAGGACTTTCAAAGAATGAAGGGAAATATAGATAGACAGAAGAGTTGAGCAGAGAAGTGGCAAATGGTTTTCCATCCAAGCAAATGTGAGGTGATGATTTGGGGAAGTCTAATTCCAGAGCCAAGTATACAGTAAACGGAAGAGCCTCGGGTAAACTTGATATGAATAGAGATCTGGGAATTCAGGTCCTTTGTACCCTGAAGGTGACTGCACAGGTGGATAGAGTGGTCAAGAAGGCATATGGCATGCTTGCCTTCACCGGATAGGGCATTGAGTATAAGAGCAGGCAAGTCCTGCTAAAATTGTACAAGAGTTTGTTTCGGCCGCGTTTAGAATACTCTGTACAGTTCCTGTCGCCAAACTACCAAAATTATGTGGACGTTTAGGAGAGAATGCGGAGAAGGTTTACGCAGATGTTGCCTGGTATGGAAGATGCAAGCTCTGAAGAGAGGTTGAGTAGATTACTTCTGCTTTCATTAAGAAAAAACGAGATTGAGGAGACCTGATTGAGGTCTACAATATCATGAAGGGCACAGACAGGGTGGATAGAGATAAGCTTTTTCCCAAGATGCGGGATTCAATAATGAGAGGTCATGCGTTCAATGAGAGAGGTGAAACTTTTAAGGGAGATAGACATGGAAAGTACTTAACACAGAGGGTGGTAGGTGCTGGAATGCGTTGCCAGCAGAGGTAGCAGAGGCAGGCATGGTAGATTATTTAACGATGCGCCTACAGATACATGAGTAAGTGAGAAGCAGAGGGATACGGATGCTTAGAAATTGGGCGACATGTTTAGTTAGTTGATTTGGACCGGCTCAGGTACGGCAAGGAAGAATCTAATGACTATTATATATCCATTGACAATTGTTGAAAAAAAAATATGTTCCACTGATGTCATTTCGGATGGAATTTGCTATCCTTACTTGGTCTGGCCTGCATGTGTATGAGATTGATCGATTTCGATAAAACATCAAAGACTCGGGGGACAGTACAGGATACTGTTGAAATGTATGCTTCAATAGCATTTTAGCTTAACATTGGCACAGCCGCCCATATCCAACCAGAAATGGGGGTGGGAATGTGTGCGCGGAGTTACTGTCTGGCTCCAGTGATGCAATAGGTGAGCTTCCTGTCCTTCTGTGATGGTATAGAGGCGCAGGAAATTCCTAGGTTGAGTGTGCTCCTGCTCAAGGGAATAGTTGCCCGCGTTTATACTATCATAGCCTTGCCTTCAACACTCGTCGACTGAACAACTTTCAGGGCAATGAAATGGTCATTGTATAAACTTGCGGATTATGATGGTAAAATACTAGTCAGATTGGTAGCATAGGTCGATGCAACGTTAGGGCCAAAATGAACTTTATTGCGGTGTAATATTTGGTGTTTGAACTGTTCTTCAGCTTGAAGTTGCAATCATCTTTGGTCACTATCAGTGAAACCAACACCTGGCGAGAACCGAATGTGCAACTTTGGCACCTTACGCACTTCCAGTCTGTCGTGCAATTACATCAAACTGACGAATTGCACTACTGGAGCTGCCGTGTACTGATGACCAATGGCTACTGATCTTACCACTCGGCCCCTCAAACCAATTACTCCTTTTTTGCTGAAGATCTGAAATGAAACACAGCGCAGAGGAGGTTATACCGATAATGGATCATCGATTATGGAGCATCAGGTTCAGGAAAATGAATAGTAAAATGTGGTGAAAATAGGCAGAATTGAATTCTGTGTTCGTTTACCGTGGCTTCCTGCGTTGATCAGAGGCAATGTTATGTCGCTACTGTACTGGGATTTTTCTTCTATCGGTATCAATTCGCCAGAGAATTGGATTCACTGTTACTTCACCAGCATCCTTTGGAATGTTCATACGGCACAATGACCCACACTGTACACAACGTCAACAATCTTCTGCATTACTATATACAAGGGCACGTGGCATAGTTTTTTTATAAATAGTGAAAAATTAATCATGTTATGCAAGGGCAAATTGAATTTTAGTTTAATTAGTAAAGTCGCAAGAATCCAGAGTAAGCTTGAAAATGTCAGAAATTCACGTTCATTACCTTGGCCAGAATTCTAGCCCAGCAAGAGGGAAATCTGTCCCTCAACCCCAGCATCCATGTAATCGCTTGCTCCATGTGTCCACTTGGAAACCTATATGAAGGGATGTTCAGCCTGACAGAGAACTTGTGAGAATCCTCCACTGTCTGACCGAAAGCTGAAACAGGAGCTATCTATTCCAACTTGGAGGGAAACGAAGTGGAGGTGTGACAGAAAATATTAATTGGTGTAGATTCAAATTGTTCTCATTGTGATTGTTTAAAAACCTGGGCCAGAAAAGACTCAAGCAGAAATGAGCAGAAGTAGGCCATTCTTAACACCGCTCCTGCCTCGCCACGCCATTCTATACCATCATAGCTCACACCGCACTTTTATGTCTTTTTCCAGCGTATCCATATCATCGTGTTGCCAAGTGGCTAACACATATTTATCGATCTCTACCATAACTAAAGTTCAAAGTTATTCATCACTGTGAGGAAAATGTTGCATTTCGAGACAGTTGGGTTTCTGCATGAATGTTATAGGTTTCGCAGATGAGCAGCCGAGTCTGGTCTGAACACCTTTCAAACCATAAACTAAAACTCGACTCTGATGAGATTTGCATCCACAACTTTTGAATGGCAGTCTTAAGAAAGGCGTAGAAATTCAACGCGCTTTCCATTGCACCACACAGTCGCGGCCTCACCCAGTTTTCACCACAATAGTTTGCCTTAGAATGATTTCGTTCGGGACACCCATCTCATGTCTGTCTGACCTCGTCACAATTTCCAGTATCTGGTACTTATGCACGTGTGCTCTCGATCTTTAAGTTTTCGGCTACATACTGCTGAAATGTCCTCATAACACTTAGCATTACCACACGTTCAAATAAGAAATTCCAGATGAACAAAACTCTATAGGTGAAAACGTTCTTCCTAAATCTCCTCTACACCGCTTTTCTCCTGCTTTTCATCTATGTCAATGGTTATTATTCCTTCCCGAAAAGCCTTATTCCTGTCATACATATCTATCCTCTTCATAATATGTGCATGCTAATCAGTTTCTCTCTCTGCCTTCTCTGTGCTTAGTTACACAGCCCCAGCTTAGCTCATCTACCTTCACAATGGGAATGGTCCAGCCCTTGGCATTATTTTCATCTCCTGTGAACTTCTCCTCCTGCAATCAGACGGTTCCTGCAGTCTTGCGATTACAACGGAAAAAGAAATGCTCTTTGAAGAAATGCCAAAATGTCTGATCAAAATCAGCAGCTCTTTTCCATCTATGATGAGAAAGGACAGTGAACGCTTCAAGTCCAATGATTCGTGTTCGGAACTGATGGGATGGTATGGGTGGGTGAAAAATGTGGAAGAGGGCGGACAGGATCCAAAATGATTGAACTCGATGTTGGGGCCTGAAGTCTGCATGGTCTTTCAGTAGAAAATGAGTTGCCTGATCTTCCAGCTTGCGCTGTGCCTTGAAGAAGAACTGCAGTAGACCAGAGACTGGTATGATGGATTGGGTACACAATGCAATCTTAAAGTGGCAGGACACTGAAAGACTGGGGTAATTTTTATTGATTCTGGACAGAACTTAAGTGATCTCAGCTTTGTCATCGACTCTGTTTTCTTCTCTCCATTGTAGAGAGATCACATTCTCAGCAGGAACTACAGTTTTCTGGATTGAATGAAGTGCAGACAAATCACTGGAAGATGTATCTGGAAGTTTCCACAGTGAGGAGAGACATCGGAAACTAGCAGGAAATGTATCTTACAACATAGAACGTTACAGTGGAGTACAGGCACTTCGGCCTCGATGTTGCATCGACCTGTGAAAATAATGTGATGTCCATTGCAATGGAAAGTTAACATTTCTTTTGAAACCAATAAATGCACAGGGAAACAAAAAAAGTAAGGGCCTGACTTTGCACAGGGCAAGTGTTGCAGACAGAAAGAAAATCTATGTATATTTAAACCGAACTAATAGCAGACTTACAAGGCCAGAAAACTACCATATCAGCAGCCAAGGAATTAGAAAAAAACAACTCCATATCTGGAAAGGAACTCGAATATTTCAGGCCACTGTCCTTGAAGTGTTGATAAGAAGAAGCGAATTGAACTTTAAAGGGAATATGTAAAAGATATCAGGCGCCCATTACATGAGGCGTCTTGCCAATGTATTACCTGGGACACGGGAAACCTGAATTTGATTGAACTTCACGCGCTACATGCTGAAAACTTTCTGGCCCAAGAGATGGATAAACGGAAATTAAAGATGCAAAAGAAAACACTTAAAGCTCATCTTACTATGATGCAAATGGTCGTCCAGCCATTGGAAGGAGGTGCTGCGTGAAAAGAAGGGCTGGCAGAGGTAAATCTGGTGGGTGTTTTGTTTGCAGAGCAATGGACCACTGAGTGAGGCAGTGCACGCCCAGACAGCCTCAATCGGCCCTGGAGGCTGGGCAGCAGGGTGACTAATGGAGGAAGGCTGAGGTGGAGGTGGGCAGCCCCAAAGTTACAGGTAAGCCTCTTTGCTTTATGCTTGGCAACGAATACTCGCTTATGCTCATCTCTACTACTAACCTTATGGGCACTGAAACATGTCCCACCTCTATACTGAGCACTGAGTTTGCGAAACGTGAACTATATTTTCAGTACAACGATGATGCATATAAGTCAATGCTTACATCTATGTTATATGTGGAAGGTGCACCTCTTACTTTTTTGGAAGATACAAGGGCAACATATTCAGTTCATAAATCAAGGCAGTTCAGAGAGTCGACACAAATAAAGATGAACGGAAGTTTTCTGAACTTAATGGGCGCATCAGGAGTCGTGACACGAGAGAGATTTACCACACCCCTATTGTGCGAAACCAGTAATGGGGAAACATTCCAATTCTCATTTCTGTGATCGGAATTCTGTAATTTAAATCTGATGTCTCGGGATCTCATAGTGAGACTGGGGTCCGATTTGCGAATTACCCCGCGGGCTTGCATGTAATACAAAAAGAAGATTTAACAGTGCAGGCTGGAAAATATGAATCACGACCCCTGATGCATGTCAGAAAGCGATAGGTTCCGTGAGCGATTCATTCACCCAGGAAGTAAGTAGCCATGTTAATCCCATTAACACCGATTTTCTTGCTGGAGCTATGCTGCACTGCACAGCACACATACACCGCGATGGTCCTGACAAATCATAAGAGAGGATTGGTTCAGGAGATTGGTTAAACCAGATCAGTTGATATTGTGGGAATTTTATTGGAAGGATCACAGATGTGCTGTCACTTTAAACTTTTTTAAGTATCTGTGACGGTAAATAGATCGTGTTTTTTTTAATGTGGAAGGCTCTTTTCCTCACGGATCATTGGAGAAGGCATCCAGCGACAGGTGTCAGAATTTGGGACCATGGGTACGACAGGCACAAAAAACGAAAGATTGTATCTTCAGGTTCGGTGTGGGTATCTGATTCAATGCAGTTATAAGGACGTATAGGAAGAAACTAAATTGGCTAACTCAGGCAGACAGGGCAGTCCAGGTAATCCCCGGCAGGAGTGCCGTCTGGCGTTATCCTATGGTAGATGTCTTGGACCCAAGATTAAGAAAGGTCCCAACTGATTTCAGGACAAAAGGCAAACACGATATGGGGCTCATACAAATCCTTAAGAATAACCCCGAAGTCTGAGTATCGTCCTTGCAAAGTAAAAGAGCCGTTAAAACCCGAGGCTATGCAAGGAATTACTCCCAGTCTTTGAATCTCTCTTGTCGGCTGGAGTGATAATCCCCCGTGAATAATCACTGGTGAGAACACCCATTTTTTTCGTTCAAAAAGGCAAACATTCCAGGGGAATCGGGGGAATGGAGGTTTGTTCATGACCTGCAGGTTATCAAGAACGCTGTTGTTCTGCACACCCCAAATGTTCCGAACCCCTTTATTATATTGGCTCAAATTCCACTGGACGTAAATGACTCTCTATTATGGATTTAGCAAATGCCTTGTTTTGTGTACCGTTACACGCCAACAGTCAATTCTGGTTCACTTTTCCATTCAAACGCAAATGGTATACTTTCACGTGACATTTTCAAGATTACTGTGAGTCCCCACCATAATTAACGAGGCTCTACACAGGAGTCTGGAGACTCTTGTTTTAACGGGGATTGGGGTGGGGGGGGGGGGGGGGGGTCAGCGCTTCTGCAGTATGTAAACGAATGCTTAATCGCAGCATCAACAGAGAAACAATGTGAGAAAGGTAGTCTTGCGATGCTCTGCCATCTAGTCTCACAAAACTACAACTTGTGGAACAACAGTTGAAGTTCTTAGGTCACTTAATATCTGAACAACGAAAGGCCATTGGTCAAGACAGAGTTCAAGCAAACCAGCAAAATTCAAAGCCTCACGTGAAGAAACAATTGCTATCCTTTTTGGTCATGTGATCCTACTTAGAATGTTTAACCCGCATTACGCAAACCTTTAGGCACCTAAAAGTGACCTAGTTCATGGTTCAGGTTTGCAGAGCTAGAGTCCGTTGCAGTGACCCCTGAGGCCCAGAGTGCCTTTGTTGAATTGAAATGGCACTCCAAACTACACCGACACTGGGATTCCAAATCCAAACAAGCCTTTTGTACAAACAGTGGATGAGAAGCGTGCCTGCATGACATTTGTGCTGATGAAGAATTATGTGTAGAAAATTGAGGTCAGTAGCTTACTTTTCACCTCAACTTAGATCCCGTAACGGCAGGATTGCATAAATGCCTCCGTGTCATGCCTGCATTTGAAAAGGCTGTTGTAGCTTCCAGGGACATAGTCGGCTTTGTTGAATTAACCCGACTGGTCCCACATGCAGTATCCTTACTGCTTTCTGAGCAAAACACAGCACACATGTCGGCAGCACGTTGGCTCACATGCAATGCTATGCTATTGGAGAAGCCGAACATGACAATAAAGCGATGTAACGTCTTTAATGCTGCTTGTCTTCTCCCCACAGAAGGAGACGGACACCCACATGACTGTGTCGCTGTAATTAATGGCATTTGAAGCCCGAGTCCAGACGTGCAGGATTCACCAATTTAGAATCTGGATTCGGCGTTTTATTGTGGATAGGTTAGCATTCAGAATCAAAAGATAGGCCAGTGTCTGGTATGTTGTAGCAACTGCCCACGAGGTAGTCAAAGCGGGATCACTTCCTTCTCATCTGTCAGCGCAAGCAGCAGAGCTGATTGCCTTGATTGAGGCATGTAAATTGGCCGAAGGAAGAACAGTGAATATTTACATCGACAGCAGATATGCATTCGGGGTTGTATATAATTTTGGATCCCTGTGGAAACACAAGGGCTTCTTGACCTCCACTGGAAAGCCAATCACATAATATGGCGTGATCTCTGACCTCTTGAAACAGTCCGATTGCCTAAATCAATCACTGTATGTACATGTGAAGCCCACAGGAAAAATTATGATTCAATTTCTCAAGGCAATGGAAATGTAGGCTGAGCGGCAAGGACGGCAACCCAATCAGCCGCTAAGTGATGAGTTTGACATGTGTATGTCAAATATTTGTAATCCAAAGCAGACTTATGGGAATTACAGTGTCAGGCCACATCGAAGGAGAAGCGTGAATGGACAATGGCAGGGTCCAGAATGAGGGAATGCGTGTGGTGTGGCCCCAGTGAAAAACCCTGTCTACCACGATCTTTATTCCTTTTCAATGCTAAAGTAACACACGGTAAGGACCATGTGTCAAAAGTGGGGATGTACGACAATATTTCAGCACGCTGGTAGAGAAAGGGATTTACTCATTACTCATAAAAATAATGTGAATAATGTCTTATCTGTGCCACTAATAATGTGGGGAGGGGAATACAAATGAATCAGGCAGAACACCCCCAATCCCAAAGACCCTTTGAACATTTAAGAAGAATTTTATTGAACTAACACCCAGCGAAGGGAAAAGGCATTGTCTGGTAATAGTTGATGTTTTCCCAAGGGGTGGAAGTGCTCCCACGTCTAAACAGGATGCCAGTGCAGTAGCCAAGGCTTTGCTAACTGAAATAATTCCGAGATGGGCATGCTGAAAGGCTAAGCAGCGACAATGGAAAGCCATTTATAAATATTGCCCTACTGTAGATCAGTGATTACTTGTGAATAAAGGTGAGGCAACATTGTGCCTACCACCGAGCGAGCGGTGGGGCAGTGGAAAGAGAAAAAACTATCCTTAAAAATAAATTGGCAAAATTTTGTGAAGAACTAGAGGTGAACTGGACAAAGGCATTTCCAATTGTGCTAATGTATATGAAGGAGAGAAAGAGTAAATATTAGGACGTTTGAGATTTTGTTTGGAAGGTGGCCCAATACGGGAATTGGCCAAGACCGATTGTAAAACAGATAACAGACCACTGTGAGGACGAGATATTATGTTACGGTATAAATCTCTCCACACATCTGTCTCAAATACAAAATCAAAATAAGGGCAGCACGACCCCAATCAGCAGAAGGGAAGATGCACAATCGAGAAACTGAAGCCTGGATAGTGGTGAAAGACTTCAGGAGCAAAAGCATGAAGGCGAAGAGCTGGCTGGGACCGTTCCAAGGGCTCCCTACAACACGGACAGCTGTTAAGATCGCTGAAAGAGCCACGTTGATACACGCCAGCCGTTGCAAACGTGTAGGTGACCTTGAGGAGACTTTGGACAACACCGGATCCAAATAAGTGTAAGTAATGATGAGAAGACTCATAGAAATATGGGGCTGCATGGCAGAACGATTCGTGAAGGCAGGGGTGTCTGGGATACAACAGCAGACGGTAATCTTAACCAAGGATGTTAAGTTGACCTTTACATGCCACCCATGGCCGTTTGGTAACCAGGACAACTATAAATAAGGCAACAAATATTTACACAGAGATCCTTGTGTACCCAGTTACTGGCACTGAGTCGTACCCATCACGGCTACAGGTACACCTGACACGGGATATCGGTTTCCTCTTATCAAAGAATGAGGTGCCATGGCAAGGGTAATAATAACAAAGAATCAGAAGAGCGATGAGGAAGCCTGGTGGTGTGGAATAGATAGACCCTTCTACTATATCTATAGACAGGTGAATATAGTGGGACAGCCTCGCACACACACCACCCGAGATGCAGTGCAGAACGTCCTCCAAGAAATAGTAGCTCCTGGACTCGAAAAGATGAATGTCCAATGACCCACACTGCAGATGGGCGGAAAGGCCTTTTCCAAGCTGACAGAAATGGAAGAAAGAAATAAACTGAATGTGCAGCTAAAATGATCACAAATGAAAAAAAGTAAAAGTGGATTCATTGAGAAAACATACAGCGCCAGATTTCACTTTCGTGGAAGTCTACTGTTAAGGACTCAGTGGTCTCACTGCTGTAGCAATGGGGGATTTCCTCTGACCGTTTATGTTGTTGACAACCTTCCAAAAGCAGGGAATTTGTATGGAACTGGCAATTAATTCAGTATTGTCACAAACAGGATTCAGACTAGCATAAAACAAAGAAGTGTGAATCCTGGAAATCTGAATCAACAACAGGAATTGACAGAGAAACTCTGCAGGCCTGACAGCATCTGTGGAGACAAAGAGATTTATTGTTTCATACCAAAGATTCAGGCTACTTATAATTTTTATTGTTTTATTGCCTGGGTAATTGTCAATTTCACTTCGCGAAAGAGCATACTTACCAGAATCTCTCATTAGCTGACAGACGTCATCTGTAAAAATGCAAAATTCCTTTATCGGCTGTTATGCTGTTGCTGTTGCCCTGAGTTGGTGAAAGGCTGGCCTTCATTACCTTTTTCTTCTCCTTTATGTCGATGAGCAGCCATGGTGAATGGAGAATTTCTGTTTGTGTCCCTTTGTCTCTCTGTACCATCTCACTCTCTTCTACATTCTCCCACTCTCTGTCTGTCAATATCCCTCATTTTTCATTTCTACTCTTGGAAAAGTGTTAACATCGGAGGCTGTTCCGTGGCTTTTTCCGCCTCCCCCCACCCCTCCCCCCCACCCCCGGCCAGAGTGTGTAGAACTGGGCTCACAGTCTCCAAGTAATGTCTGTGTTACTTAGGTCTGAGATCAGGTGACATTTGTTCACTCAAAACGTTATGAGCTTTTACAATTCTAAATAGTATTCATAATAGACCAGAAAAAAAAGCAGTTTCACTCCAATTATAGGATTTCTATGATGCCATTGCCGTTTGCCGAAAATCAATGAATGGTGACCCCAGACAATGAGAGCCATTATCTCATTGGATGCGTTATTACGACAACATTGTCCTGCAAGTCTGCAGTGTCTCCTGCGTCTCTTCATTATTCCCAAAACACTAGAAAAGACAGACGGAGAATAATAGTAGAAGAGATAGGCAAATCCTTGTGGAACAAAGTAAAAAGAAGTCTGCGTTGATTTAGCAGGATAGAACATAGACTAATGGGTCCACATCAGGTGGTAGGGCTTGAGAGCACGAAATAATAACGGTCTGAGCTCAAACACAAGAAGCATGCTGAGCCGTCACTTTCGCGATGTTGGATAAACAATACGGCTTTTCCAAGAAGTTTAAACAATGAACTTTCAATATACAGAACATTTGACAGCATTTGACACCATTAACGTCTGTTTATTACCATATGCTTTAACTGAGGAAACCACAGACACGGTTCTTCAAATCAATAAGGACATTTAATGAAGTATTTGATCACAGTTAATCGGACCACCTTTCTGTAATAAAGCTGCTCGATGAGAATTTATATCAACGCCCGTTTGTGCAGGAAAGAAGTTCACAGCTGGTGACTGTCCACTGAAAATGTACAGGAAGAGGCAATCTCTTCTTGCTTTGATTTCAAACAGATGCCTTCACCTCTTTAACCTGACCGGATAAACAGTATGCGTTCATCCTCTCGGGACCGATTTACAGCCTGAATTTGCACAGAGGGAAACTCATACCAAGAGACCAGGGTAATTGTGGTGAATTTACCAGGAGTGGTATTTGAGTTGGTGTTAACAGTGGGCAGTAAGGGCTAAACCATTAGCACTGACATTGATCCTTGTACCAACAGCTCCTCACTCACTTTCTGCCTCATTCAACTCAGTCATCATTGAGTTTCAGTTTATCCTACTTTCCCTTCGAAACTTTACTTTTGTTCCGGACCACTTTCGGATGTCCACTTGAAAACTGCAGTTTTTTCAAACGAAATTCTGGAGAATGCACGTCAATCTTTGGGATAGGCTTCACTGCCCAACCATAATTACTCAAGAGATTAAGATGGTAAGTTACTTTACTTCGTCCTCGAAGTGCTCAACACAGTGTTACAGCCATGATGTCGATAGGGAGGGAGTTCCAAGAATTAGACATAGCGACATTGAATGAACAGCGAGATAGTTTCAGCTCAGAAAGGCGAGATCCTTAGAGGGGATTTGCAGTGACAATTTATTCGGTGTATGTGCTGCCATGGCTGCCAGAGGATGTGGTGGAGGCTTGTACAATTGCAACATTTAAGAGGCATTTGAAATCATATATGAGTAGGAAGGGTTTGGAGGGATATGGGCAGTGTGCTGGCAAGAGTGAACAAATTGGGTTGGGATTTCCGGTCCGCATGGACAGGTTTGAATGAAGGGTCTGTTTCCCTGCAGTACATCTCTGTGACTCTATGATTCCAGTTGGATGCAATCAACCACTGGATTCCTTCTGGCAGAACCGGGTCTGTGCTCTCTGTTGAAGCAGAAAATGGTTTTCATTCAGAGTGGCCACAAGAAGAGAAATAAATCTTCATTTCCTGACTTGGAATTTTATCCAGGCCTTGGCGATTCAAACCCAGACTCTGTAGCAGGGACTCCACTGAAGTTGACAATAATCCTTTCGACCTAACCTGTACAAACCCTTGTGCCTATCGTTGTTTGTCCCCACATTTTGAAGCACCGGTCCTTGCCGTGGGTGGTGAAGCATCTAACTACTGCCTCGCAGAAAAATCGTGGGGTCAGAGACCCGATCGATCTGTGATGAAGCGGGGATTGCATTGCTCAGAGCAGACGTGTTTGCTGTGTGGGACTGAAATTGAGCTCGATCACACACAGATACGGTGTAACAGCTGCCAGCAGATGTGGAGACGGTTGGGACAGTTTCATTCACACTCTGGGAAAAAGACTGGATCCTAAATTCAGGGGAGATAAGTGTCACAGATAGAAGGCTGAAAATTGGTTTGGGAACGATATGAGTCATGATCGAATGACCAGATAGGCTGACCAGATGGGCTGAAAGCTCTAACTGTCCTCCGATGCCTTCTGGCCTCTGACCATCCAGTATCTAAGGAAATAGAAACAGAGTTAATCGTGCATTTCGAAGTCCTCATCTCATAACTCGGTGAGGTGAGAGATGGAACAGTCCTGCGATTAAATTTTGAGACTGGGAGAATGTTTGGAGACGGAGTAATAAAAGAGAAACTGAGTATAAAGTGGGGAGTGAGGAGATATTCAATAAAATAGGTAGACGGAAATGGACATGGAGTAATAAGTGTCACTGGTCTGGAAGACTTAACTCGGTTTTCCATTCCAAGATTCTACCAGACCTGCTGAGATTTTCCTGCAATTTCTTTTGTTGGTACTGAAACAGAAGGGAAAAGTCTGATCCTGGATCAATCAGCTATGTCCGCTCTGTGGACGTTTGAATTCTCTATTCGAACAAATCACTTCTGACCCACACGGAGACCTCACAATCCTGCATCACCCCCACCCCTGTTACTGACAATAAGCTGTTCATTACGTAAATACATGTGGGTACACAACAGCATCATTTACCGAGTGAATTGGGAAAATTTCAGGGAGAGTTCCATTCGGTTTCCATCTGGGCATTCTCTTTCAGTTAATTCTATTGAAGCACCATTTGACATGCAGCTGTCACTGTCATGTGGCCATTCGCATTCGA
Organism: Chiloscyllium punctatum; assembly: GCF_047496795.1. Classification (NCBI taxonomy): domain Eukaryota; kingdom Metazoa; phylum Chordata; class Chondrichthyes; order Orectolobiformes; family Hemiscylliidae; genus Chiloscyllium; species Chiloscyllium punctatum. The sequence continues at coordinate 76,017,259 of NC_092772.1, read as the reverse complement.
CGACTCTGGACATTTTGGTTGGGGCACGTTTGGAATGGAACCTCACGTTTTGGAAGGGACATATTTTATAACATATTCGGCCGAACCGATAACCTTGTCTCTTGCACCTGCAGTACAGTTCATTCCTCCCCATTGCAAATAACATTATCCAAGTCTTTCAATTCTCAGATTTATTCCTTCAGACCATGACAATCCATTTAGGCCTTGCCCCGGGATTTTCGATTCTCTGTTAATATTTTCATATTTTGACCCTGATCCTTAGGTCGCCGAAGTGATTCCCAGGCACTCTGGCAGACTGCAAATCAATCGGGAAAAAATCTCAGGAAACCAAATCATTTCTGATAAGAGTGGAGGGAATCCCATCTGCTGAAGAGACAGAGTCCTCACAATCAACTTTCTTTGTTCTACCTGCCTACAAAGTTTACCACTTCTAATATTCGAGAAAGGAATTCTGATTATAATTTATTTTAAAAAACAGGAACAATCTTCTGAAGACATTTCCAATTTGAATTAGATTTTTTTACCCTTTCACACGGTAACAGCCGTTCCTGAGGAAGGAGTTTCCATGAGTTGTGTCCCAGGGCTGGGCAGCAAGCCGCTGATTGAAACTGCAGTGGCCCCTTTGTGTTGGCAGCAGGGGCTTGTAGAGAGTGGGGTCACATTTTGCTGCACGTGACCATCTCACTCATTGAGGACTCAGGGTCAATCATGGATGAGTTCTCGTGGTTGTATTGTCAGTGTATGGTCGATCTCAATACTTGATGTGAAATATTTGAGGCTCTGTGCTCTTTTTGGGCTTGGACAACCAACATTTCAGCCAAATGCTCTGACCATTTGAGACATAGCAACTGGCAGCAAAATTGTGCTTGTACCCATCCAAACGCACAGTGCTCGAGAGGATGTGGACAGCAGTAGTTCTCATTATTTTAAGAATCAGTTGCTCATGTTCCCGTGTTTATCGCAGAGAGGGTGAGAGACCCGAGGAGTAACAAACACACCCACAAAGCAATATCAGGACCTGTGTAGTTCTGTCACAAAAAGCTTCCTGCAGTGGTTCAATTGCAAAGTTGGGTTTCAAACCCACGACGCAATAGAGACTGGATCCTAAACCCAGCATATTAAAACTCTCTGGATTAGTGGTGCTGGAAGAGCACAGCAGTTCAGCCAGCATCCGAGGAGCAGTAATATCGACGTTTCAGGCAAAAGCCCTTCATCAGGAATACAGGGTTTCGCCCGAAACGTCGATTTTACTGCTCCTCGGACGCTGCCTGTACTGCTGCGCTCTTCAGCACCACTAATCCTGAATCTGGTCTTCAGCATCTGTATTCATTGCTCTTACCTACATTAAACCACTCGGCGACGCTCCCTGACGATAACTAAGGGCCAAACATGTCAAGACTAATCTTTCAGTATCGCTTCACTTCAGGCAAGTTCCCCTGGCACTTTCTATGAATACCTTAAAATAATTTTTAAAAATATTTACAACGATTTGAAAGGTTTGCACGTTGTGGACATTATTGAGAAGCTGAATATTCTTCGACAGTTTTCCCCGAAGCTTCAGGCCTGAGGGATGTTCTGGAAAAATTTAAAAAATCATGAGGTAGACGAACAGAGAACATAGTCAATCTACACTTTTTCAGAAGTCACATGAGTTTACAGTGAGATAGCATAGGTTTAATGTGAAAGCAGTATAATTTGAAAGGGACGTGAGCGACACTTGTTTTTAATACAGACATTTTTGTGCGTGTGGAATAAATTGCCACATTTAGTGGCAGAGTTTGGTGCACTCACAACACTTCAAAGGCATCTAAATGGGTATGCAGACAGGAATTGTTCGGAGAGATAAGGGACAAATATTGGCAAATATGTTTAGATTAGTTACGGTCATCTGTTCAACAGGTGCAAGGTGGATAGGAAGGTTTGCTTCCGTGCTCGGTAATTCTGTGACACTCCAGTACCTGACAACAGTTTGAATAGACCACTTGCAAAAACGCATGCTGTTTGTTCCTAAATCAGCGTGTTTGAATTTTATTTTTTTCTTGAGGCGTAATGTTTTGAAATGACACAGAGAGGAATGTTTTCCAGACATTTACAGATAATGACCATTCTCCTTGATACATTCCCAAGTTCTCCATCAAATAATTTCGTTGACTAAAAAAAACTCACAAATCGTGTTATCCCCTTAACTCTCCAGTGAATCTAAAAACTGACAGCTCTTAACGTGGACCACGTGCAAAACTCAAAAGGCAGAGTCATTATCAGACACACAAACTCATTACTTCTGTCTGTGGGGCAGTGCGAGACATGTATGTCAAGAACTGCTCACACAAATAACACTGAAGCAAATCCAAAAGGAGCTTCCCGACATTCTAGAGATTTAGTGCATTGCCAAGTAACAGAAAGTGCTCAAGTAACATTAAACAAAACAGAAAAAATGTACCATGCAAAGTGAATATTACCAATTATATTCTCGATTAAATTAGGTCAACAATGGGCTGGTGCCTCCATCTGATCGAGCGAGCCAATCTCCAGCCTCCCTCACTGGGACAGTAATGAAGGAAATGAGAGAAATATAACAAAGTTTCACGTTGCGATTGCCCACCTTTTAGCCACAACAACAAAAAACGAGGGAGCAGATTCAGTGCAGGATCTGGCTTCACAACAGCGGTGAAATAACGACGTCCACTCACTTTCAGGGAAAACTGTGAACAACTCACATTGTCCAGAATATGAATACACAGCGCAGGCTGTTTAGTTCCCATATTCTAGTGCTGTCCTGACATTCATGCGATAATGTACCTTTCAAAGAGAGCGTTTGTAGCTGTGGAATGACAGTGGCAGCTGTTTCCCCTCGCTCTTACTGCCGCCCTTGGTCGTGTAGGGGCTGCAATTCTCTTCTTCCACGCGGTAGTTGAGTGTGCAATTCTCTGTTGTGGAAAAACAGAGTGTTTTGGAGCAGAAAGATGTGAAGTTCGGATGCTTCTGGAGTTCCTTTTGAAAAGTTCGGTGACGCTAGGAAGATGGTTTGCAGACTTTTCCTCCTTTTCTGGGTGACATTCTCAGCGCTGCAGAGGTTCCTGTGAAGCGCTGCTCTCATGTTTTGGTACGAATTCGTTTGTTTTCATTCCCGCTGCTTCCGTTTGTTGGGATTGCAGATTGGGTCCAACGGATGGAATCCGTGGATGAGTGCCCTGCTTCCAGGAATTGTCTGGCTGTCGTCTGCTTGCCCTGTCCTATTATTGTTGTGCTATTCTAGTCGAATGTGTAGCCCTTGCCGTTTGTACGTATTGCTACTAGGGACTGCTGGACTGACGCCCACACAAATTCTTTGCCAAGAACCAATATCCACCCACCTTCATTCGCAAATGCGTGGCACACAAAGTTCGCAACGAGGATTTGCTATGAGGTAATTTTTAAATCATGCTTCCCTGTGATAAAACCAAATTCTGGAAAACGATATCCGGACTCCTCCGAACGCTCGGACCTATGACAGCACAGAAACCGAGAGCCTCACTGACACAACAACTCACGAGAATCCAAGGCCCAATACCCATCATGTGCAGGTCAAACGTGGTTGACGAGATTCCACGCAGGGACTGCACGAAACACGACATAGGAGAAAGAGGCTGACAACTGGAGAGCTGCATTCATAATTTCATCTGGACTGTAAACGTCTCGGACAGCTGTTCCTTGCAGTTATGCACAGAATATTGAATATCCCTGATTCCAGTGCTTGGAATTCGGATGATATGACCGTCTGCAGCACTGGATACTTCCTTATGTGAGGTAACTCCTGATGGAACACATGTCACACTCTATTGCTCATTGAGAAATACCTCCAAAAAAGGAGCTTAGAGCAGCATTTCTGTTGTCCTTCTGGGGCTGTCCCTGACATGCCCTGTGGCACTGCACTTATTCTGTGTTTCCTGAGGGTTCGGCACATGCTTCCACGATCGTATTATGGGCAGTAATCTGCATTTTCGCTTCAATAACAGGTGTGTGAAGCGGAGGTCCACCATTCTCTATTCTATTTTTCTCTTCTTATGCACAACTGCAACACAGTAAAGGATCAATTAATATTGAAAGGTGATATACAGAGGCGTGTGAAATACCTAAGTTTTAATGACATTTATGCAATGGTTATAGATTACCTTGATTCAGGAAATAAGGATGTAAAGTCTGTTTGGCTGGAATTCAGGAACAGTGAGGAATGAACTCACAAGCATGTGTAGTTTACAAGCCCACTTGCAGTAACCACAAAGCGAAATAAATTGTACAAGGGGAAAAAAATGCGTGTGAGTGACAAAAATGGCATTAGTCATGCGTGATCTTAGCTTCCCATCTAAAACTCTCGGTTCCATTGGAAAAACGTTTGGAGAACCAAAATCAAAAAAATCCCACATGTCCCATAAAACATCACGAGGGATATCTTGGTAATTGATTACTGTACTGGTGACTTAATTTTCTTATTTTCTTGGAAACCAACGCTTTAATTGTGAGCATCAGAAAAGCCTTTTGTTTTGCCAGCAAGAAATAAATATGTGATTAACCTTTGTTCGTTTCCTGTATAAGAACACTGAGACTCCTCTGCACCGCACTTCTTTTGCATTTCTATCGATTTTAACACTAGTGTGTCTTTTGATTCTTCCCAACAAAGTGTATGACCTCGCATTCCCTACATGAAACTGCATCTGCCAAGAATACTCCAATTGTTGGAGGGAATCCTGAGGAACAGAATGTACATGTATTTGGAAAGGCAAGGACTGATTCGGGATTGTTAACATGGCTTTGTGCATGGGAAATCATGTCTCACAAACTTGATTGAGTTTTTTGAAGAAGTAACAAGGAAGATTGATGAGGGCAGAGCAGTAAATGTGATCCATACGGTCTTCTGTAAGGCGTTCAATAATGTTCCCCATGGGAGACTGATTGGCAAGGTTAGATCTCATGTAACAGCAGTGGACCTAATACCGACCCTTGTGGTACGCTGCCAGGACCTGGACACCAAGAAGAACATGTTCCATCAACTACAACACTGTTTTCTTTTGGCAAGCCAATGACTGATCAAAGCTGCAATCTTTCCCACAGTTCCATTCCTCCGCATTTTGTATAATAGCCTATTGTGGGGAAACTTATCGAACAACTTGCTGAAAACCATATACACCACATCAACCGGGTTACTGTCATCTACCTGTTTGGTCACTTTGTCAAAAAAGTCAACGAGATTCGTCAGGCAAGGCCTAACCATCACAAAACCGTGCTGACTGTCCCTGATCAGATTATTCTTTTCGAGATGGTCATAAATCCTATCTATAATAACCTTTTCCAACACGTTATCAACAACTGCAGTGAGACTCACTGGTCTGTAATTACCAGGGTTGTCTCTACGAAACTTTTTGAACAAGGGAACAACATATGCTATGCTCCATCCCACGGTTCTGTTCCTGTAGACAACGATGATTTGACGATCAATTCCAAAGGCTCATCAATCTCTTCCCTTGCTTCCCATAAGGATCCTAGGACAGATCCCATCCGGCCCAGGGGACTTGTCTGTTTTCACACTCTTCAGTATTTCTATCATCTAATGCTTGTGAAACTCAATCTCTACCACACTAGACGCAAGTATCTCTGTATCTTCCTCGCCAACATTTTCATGATCTACAGCGAACACTGTCGAAAAATATTTATTTAGTGCTTCCCCTATCTCCTCTGACTACACACAAAACTTCCCACTATTATCCTTGATTGTCCCAAATTTAACTCTCGTCATTCTTTTATTCCTGACATACCTATGGGAAGCCTTAGGGTTAACCCTGATCATATCTGCCAACAACTTCTCATGTCTCCTCCTGGCTCTTGTAAGCTCGCTTTTTAGGTCTTTCCTGATATCGGTGGAACCCTCGAGCGCTCTAACTGAGTGTTCACGTTTTGTCCCAACATAAGACTCTTTTCCTTCTTGACCAGGGATTCCACTTCCTTAGTAAACCACTGCTCACGCGTTCTATATCTTCCTCCCTACCTGACAGGTACATACTTATCTAGGACATACAGGAGCTTTTCCTTGAATAAGTTCCACATTTTTAATGTGCTCACCCTCTGCAGATTCCTACCCCATTCTGCGCTTCCAAAATCTTACCTCATTGCATCGTGATTTCCCTTCCACCAGCTGAAACTCTTGCTCCGTGGAGTACACCTCTCCCTTACCATCACGAAAGTAAACCTGAGAGAATTGTGATCGCTGTCTCCAAAGTGCTCACCTACTTCCAAATCTAAAACCTGGCCAGGCTCGTTACCCAGTACTAAATCGAAAGTGGCGTCATCCCTTGAAGGCATGTTTACATACTGTGTCAGGAAGCCCTCCTGCACACACTGGTCAAAAACCCATCTATAGTACTCGTACTGTAGTGATCTCAGTCAATATTTGGATCTTGTCTTGAGTGTTCCAGAGTTTTTCATTGTACCAGAGTCCAGATGAAATTTGTATTCCTCACGTACGGGAGCGAGAATTCTTTCAATGTCTTAGATCAGTTCCTGTGCCGAGAACATCAGAGTCAATGTCCCTTCCTCTACTCGGACTGACAATTTACACTTCTTCATTCTCCTCGGATTCCGTTTCCCAAAGAGTATCTCAAGAGTTCCACAGTTGGAGCCTAAATTATATGGTGTGCTTCCTAAACATTTTTCCCACTGCCAACTGACAATATTTTCACAGTATCTCTTCACAATCCTCTGGCTTGCACCATGTCCAGGAATGAGAAGTCCCGTTTGGTGGAGAGAGTTCCTAGGCTGGTGAGTTTCACTTTGGAACAAAGATGGTTAAGTGGCAATTTCCTGCGGTTGTTTGTAATGATGGGAGAGGGAGCGGTGGGGAATGAGCCCTCTGACGAGCAGGAGGAAGTGTTGCCAATGACCAGAGTCAGAGAACAGAGGATAAGGGATGAAAGGAATCTAATGAAAAGCAGCACTTCTGCTCAGGGCGTTCAATAACAACTGCAGAAACCCGATGTGTCGAGCAGTGTATCTGGAAAGAGAAACAGAGATAATGTTTTAAATATGGAGCATTTCTGATGAAGAACTCAAGTTTCTCAAGTCTAATCAAATTACAGGCCGGCAGAACTTTGAACTGTTCCAGCAGGAAAGCATTCATAACGTAGTCGGCAGGATTCGAACCGACGTGGGGAAACCCCAATGGATTTCTAACCCACCGCCTTAACCACTCGGCCATGTCTACAGACAGTGGCACCCCCTGAGCACTGACCAAATCAGCCGTGATCTCATTGAAAGCTGCCGCTGACTTGATGAGTTAAATGTTTCCATCTCCTTTCATACCTTTGCTGTCATTTATAAGGTGCGAGACACCAATGTAAAAGAAGAAAAGCATAAAGTTAGGAAAAGATATTTGCAGCAAAATTGAATCAAAATTATTTATTGAAAGGAAAATCACACTTGGCAATTTGCTAGATCTCTTTGTGAACATGACCAGCAGAGGTAATCAAGGGAGCGATTGATCTGAGTATTCTTGGACATGAAACAAACAAAGGTTAGTGACATATTCATTTCTTTTTTTAGCGAACGAAGTGGTCTTTCCTGATGGTTACAATTAAAGAGATGGTTCCCAATAAAAGACAGAGATTAAGTCGCTTGGAGATATACTTCAATGTGATACAATTCACTTTCAGCCCGTAATTACCCCAGAGATGGAAGGGGTGAGTTACTTTTCTTCACTCTTCAATTCCACAGCATGGCGGTAGAGACATGAAACCGCTAGAGATGGAGTTCTTGAATTGGGAACCAGCGACACTGAAGGAACTCGGCAAAAGTGAGGACTGCAGATGCTGGAAACCTGATTTTCGATCAGAAAATGCTGGAAAAGCACAGCAGCATCCGAAGAGCAGGAAAGTCGATGTTTCTGTTGCCAGTCTTTCTGCGTTCCGCAAACAATTTTCGTTTTTGGCTCAGATTTCCAGCAACTGCAGCTATTCGTATTATGTTAACATTCATAATGTTTTGGACAAAACCAATGACCTGCTAGCATCGGGAAATCGGCAGAAGTACTGGTCCACCGATATGTTAGCTGAACAATACAACCATTCCATGAGCGGGAATACGATCCGGGCCATGGTGCTGAGAGTACCGAATCCTCACAAGTAAATAACAACACGAGGGGATAGATACTATCGTATTTGGTGTAAATCAAACACCCTTTATGAACATTTTCGTTGCAGATTATTTTCAACTTGTCTTCGAAGATTTACAAAGTGGGAAAAGGCCATTCCGCCTGTGTGCATCGTGGCTAATCAGACAGCCATCTATTCCAGTCGCAGTTTCCAACTTTGGCCCAAAGTCTCGTGTGTTCTAATGTTCCCAGGGCAAATGTCAATGACTTTATCCTGTGTTCTTAAATGGCACAATAATGGGGCAAATGTATGACACTTGCACAACGACTTGTCACTCTTTTGAGGAACTCATGCTCATTTTCACCCACAAAGGGAGACACACAGAAAGATACCCCCAAAGCGACAGAGGTCTCCGTTATAGTGAGCTGGAATTTGAAATAGACAAGAGGACAAATGCAAGTTTCAAATGTGGAAGCACAGAAGTGAAGTCCCAGCAGGAGCGTCAACGTGGGGCACGGTTAAAATCAGATATTCCCCACGAGCCCGGTTGGACTCGAACCTACAATCTTCTGATCCGAAGTCAGACACGTTATCCAGTACGCCACTGGCCCAACATACGCACTAGCGCTGGCAGAATGTCGATATGTAATGCTATGGACTTTCACGGAATCAAAATTTAAAAGATGAACAAGCAGCGAAGATAATCACCAACACTGCTTCACTTCGAAGTTTCCAATTTATGAAGCAGTGCCTTTCACTGGCAAAGGAGAAACATTTGTCCTCAGCTGCCTGCTTCAGGGTCGCCTCCTTCTCTGCTGGAAGTTTCCATCGCTTTATTCAGAGTCCCGATGCGATTTCATGATCCACTCCAGTGAATAAGTGTCATGGTGTCGTCTATGCAAGACCCTGCCGAAACTCAGCGAGAGACATCTGGTCATTTCGAGCTCAGGATGTGGAATTAGACGAGCTGCGTGACAACTTTTATTGGCGCCGCCACTTCACTGCAAATTAGCGGCTCAAAACGAGCCGTTGTTAGGTTCAGCTTGATTTGTACCTTCCTGTAGTGCATTTGCTGAACAACATCAGATAGATCCCATCCGGCCCAGCTGCCTTATCTATTTTCACACCCTGCAGTATTTCTAATATCTCTTCCTTGTGAACCTCAATCTCTTCTAGTCGAGACGCAAGTATCTCTGTATCTTCCTCGCCAACATTTTCATTATCTATACAGAACTCTGTCGAAATATATTTATTTAGTGCTTCCTCTATCTCCTCTGACTCCACACAAAACTTCCCACTATTATCCTTGATTGTCCCAAATTTAGCTCTTTTAGTGCTGACATACCTATGGAAAGCCTTAGGGTTAACCCTGATCCTATCTGCCAACAACTTCTCATGTCTCCTCCTGGCTCTTCTCAGCTCTCTTTTTAGGTCTTTCCTGATATCGTTGGAACCCTCGAGCGCTCGAACTGAGTTTTCACGTTTTGTCCTAACATAAGACTTCTTGTTCTTCTTGACCAGGGATTCCACTTCCTTAATAAACCACGGCTCACGCGTTCTATATCTTCCTCCCTGCCAGACAGGTACATACCTATCTCGGACACACAGGAGCTTTTCCTTGAATAAGTTCCACATTTTTAATGTGCTCACCCCCTACAGTTTCCTACCCCATTCTACGCTTCCTAAATCTTACCTCATTGCATCGTAATTACCCTTCCACCAGCTGAAATTCTTGCTCCGTGGAGTGCACATATCCCTTTCCATCATGAAAGTAAACCTGAGAGAATTGTGATCGCTGTCTCCAAAGTGCTCACCTACTTCCAAATCTAAAACCTGGCCAGGTTCGTTATGCAGTACTAAATCGAAAGTGGCTTCTTCCCTTGAAGGCATATCTACATACTGTCTCAGGAAGCCCTCCTGCACACACTGGACAAAAACTGGCCCATCTATGGTACTCGTACTGTAGTGATCTCAGTCAATATTTGGATATTGTCTTGAGTGTTCCAGAGTTTTTCATTGTCCCAGAGTCCAGATGAAGTTTGTATTCCTCACGTACGGGAGCGAGACTTCTTTCAATGTCTCAGATCAGTTCCTTTGCCGAGAACATCAGTCAATATCCCTTCCTCTACTCGGACTGACAGTTCACACTTCTTCATTCTCCTCTGAATCCATTCCCCAAAGAGTTTCTCAAGATTTCCAATGCTGGAGCCTAAATTATATGGTTTGCTTCCTAAACATTTTTCCAACTGCCAACTGACAATATTTTCACAATATCTCTTCACAATCCTCTGGTTTGCACATGTCCAGGGATGAGAAGTCGCGTTTGGTGGAGACATTCCCGAGGCTGGTGAGTTTCACTTTGGAACAAAGATGGTTAAGTGGCAATTTCCTGCGGTTGTTTGTAATGATGGGAGAAGGAGCGGTGGGGAATGAGCACTTTGACGAGCAGGAGGAAGTGTTGCCAATGTCCAGAGTCAGAGAACAGAGGACAAGGGATGAAAGGAATCTAATGAAAAGCAGCACTTCTGCTCAGGGCGTTCAATAACAACTGCAGAAACCCGATGTGTCGAGCAGTGTATCTGGAAAGAGAAACAGAGATAATGTTTTAAATATGGAGCATTTCTGATGAAGAACTCGAGTTTCCCAATTCTAATCAAATTCCAGGCGTGATTTGCAAAATTGGCTTTTTGAACAGAAATTGCTCCAGCAGGAAAGCATTCACAACAGATTTCAGAGGATTCGAACCTACGTGGGGAAACCCCAATGGATGGTTAATCCATTGACCTTAACCACTCGGCCATGACTGCAGATAGGAACGCAGTTTTGAGAAGTAACCAAATCAGCCGTGATCTCATTGAAAGCTGCCGCTGACCTGATGTGTTAACTGCTTCCATCTCCTTTCATTCCTTTTCTGTCATTTGTAAGGTGCGAGACACCAATCTAAAAGAAGAAAATCACAAAGTTAGGAAAAGATATTTGCAGCCAAACTGAGTCAAAATTATTTCTTGAAAGGAAAATCACACTTGGCAATTTGCTAGATCTCTTTGCTAACATGACCAGCAGAGGTAATCAAGGGAGCTATTGATGTGAGTATTCTTGGACATGAAACAAACAAAGGTTAATGACATATTCATTTCTTTTGCTGGCGAAGGGACTGGTATATCCAGATGCTCACAATGACAGAGATTTTTCCCAATTAAAGATGGCAAATGCATTTGGGCTGGGGCGGTCGGTGTGGAGTTGCTGTTCCGAAGGGCCTGTTTCCACATTGTAAGTATTCTAATCTACAGTAATAAATGACATAGGCACAGCGCACGTTGTTCGATGAGGCATATATGACTTTTCGATTGTTTTTCTTCAAAGTTTCTTTACAATTCAAACGGGAGAGGAAGAAGGGAAATGAATGTCTCCCATAATTCTTGCCTTCTTTTATCATTCACAGGCGGTTTATTTTTCCTGTACGTTTTATTTTACAGTGTGGTTACTGTTAGTGTTCTTGTAAGCTACAGCGGCTGGTTTCCTCTTTCCTCAATGTTCCTCATCTCTACCCAAACACACTTTCCATCCTTATCTCCTGAATCAAAGTAATCTCTAACCATTGCATAATTGCCACGGAAACTGGGCTTTTCACATCCTGGGTATGTCATTTCCCAATATTAATTGATCGTTTACTGCGTTGCAGTTGCGCACGAGAAGAGGAAAACAAAATAGAGGCCGGTGATCCTGGGTTTCAAACACACGTAATTGCAGCTAAAACGCAATTTACTGCACACAATGCGATCAGGGAAGCATGCACCGAACCGTCAGGAAGCACACAATAAGTACAATGCTGGATGTCAGGAATAGGACTAGAAACACAACAGAAATACGTCACTTGGGTACTATTTTGGACGTATTTCTCGATGAGCTATCGTGTTTTACATATGTTCCATCGGGAGTTACCTCACACAAGGAAGTAACCAGTGCTGCAAACGGTCATATAATCCGAGTTCCAAGTCCCGGAGTCAGAGACACTCAGTGCCCTGTGTGTACCTACAAGGAACGGCTGTGCATGGGGTTTACAGGGTAACTGAACTGCATGAATGCAGCTCGATGGTCGTCTCTCTGCTTCTCCTCTATAGTTTTCTGTGCAGTCCCTGCGTGCAATCTTGTCAACAACGTTTGTCCGGCACAAGATGGGCATTGGTCACTTGTCTCTGAGACAGGCTGTTGTTTTATGTGTTGTCATAATTCCGAGTGGAAGGAGGAATCAGTTCCCAGAAACTTACTTTAATAAATGGAAGCGTGCTTTTTAACTTGTTGCGTGGCATATCCTCGTTGCGAAGTTCTTGCACTGCGAATCACGTTGCGGGACTATCCAATTTTGACAAAGAATTTGTGTGGCAGTCACGAGTTGCCACGACCAGCTGTCCCTCGTTCAATAGGGACAAATGGCAACAACTACAAATTCGATTAGAGCAGCCCAAGTTTAATGTGACAGGGCAAACAGAAGGCAGCCAGAAGATTTCTGGGTGTCGGGCAATCACCCAAGGTACGCCCAAGGTCTGTGCATCAGTAGAATCTGAGACCAAAGTCGTCTATGTTGGTTATTCATATTCCAGACAACTTGCGTTGTTCCCCGTTTACTCTGAAAGTGAATAGACATAGTTATTTCATCGTTATTTCGAAAGACGATCCTGCATTGAATATGTTCGCCGTTTTTTGATGTTGTGGCGAAAAGGTGGGTTATCGCGATGTGAAAAGTTGCTATACTTTCATTTCCTTCATTACTGTCCTGGTGAGGGAGAAAGGTGATTGGCTCTCTCGATCAGATGGGGGCACCGGCGCATTGATGGCCTAATTTAATCACGGATATACTTGGAAATGTTCACTGTTAATGGTTCGTTGTTGTGTTTTGTTTTATGATACTTGAGCACTATCTGGGACTTGGCAATACACTAAATGTCCAGCAGGTTTGGAATTGACTCGCTGTTATTTGTGCGAGCAGTTAATGTCAGAGACGACTCACAGTGCCTCACAGACAGCACTTAAGCTTCGGTGTGTCTGATCATGGTACTTTTCAGTTTTGATTCTGTTCCACGATAAGAGCTGTCAGTTTGTGGATTCGCTGGAGAGCAAAGTGGGTAATGCGATATGTGAGATATTTTTCTTCAGCCAATATCTCTGATGGCTAACTTGGGAAAGTGTCAAGAAGAATCGTCATTGGCAGCAAATATCCGGAAAACCTTCATCTCTGGATCGGTTGGGCTCATCCACCCTCCAAACAAAACAGCCAAACTCGCTGGCTGAGTAACAAACATCATGCGTTTTTTTGCAAATGGTGTATTCAAACCATTGCCGGTGGCTGGAGCATCTCAGACTTGTCGAGCATGGAAACAAATCCCGCGATCCAACTTGCCCTTGCTGAATAGATAACCGAAATTAATCCATAAATATCTGTCAATATTTGTGCCTTATCTCTCCGAGGTCTTCCAGTCTATACACCCATTCAGATGCCTTTGAAATGTTGTGAGTGCACCAGACTCTGCCACTAAATGTGGCAATTCATTCCACACACACAAAAGTTCTGTGTGAAAAACATGTGTCCCTCACATCCCTTTTAAATCTTTCCTCTCTCACATGAAACGTTTGCTATGTAGATCTGAACTCGCGTGTCTTGTGAAGAAGTGTTCCCTGACTATTTCCCCTGTCTGTCTTCCTCATGATTTTATAACCTTCTGTGAGGCCATATCTCAGCCCTGAAACTCCTGGGAATCTGACAAAGCCGATTCAGTTTCGTTCTCATGTCCAAGCACTGCAAACACGGCAAATCCTTGTAAAGGTTTTGCGTGGCCACTCTGGAACTGCGGGTGGACTCACTGTGGAGTATCAGCAATTCTGGAGAGTTATGTTGCCTCCCAGGTACTCAGGTCAGGGATGTCGCCCATCGGCTGAAGAGCATTCGAAAAGGGGATAGTGAACAGCCAGTTGTCTTGGTGCACACAGGCACCAATGAAAAAAAACGAGATGAGGACCTGCAGGGAGAATTCAGGGAGCTAGGAGAGAAATTAAAGAGGAGGACCTCAAATGTAACAATCTCGGGATTACTGCCGGTGCCATGTGACTGCCAGCGTAGAAATGAATTAAGATACGGCACGGTGAACACGTGAGTTGAGGAATGGTGCTGCAGGGCGGGTTTCAGATTTGTTGGATTTTGTGACCAGTTCTGGGGAATGTGAGACGATAAGAAAATTGACGACCTACATTTGAAACAGGCGGGAACGTATGTCCTTTCGGGAGTTTTTGCTACTGCCGTTGGGGAGGTTTTATACTAGTGTGGCAGGGGGCTGGGAACCACAAGATTAAACAAGTCGGCAGTGAGGTGGAAACTGGAAACGCTGAGAATCTGGAAGATAGCATTAATAATGGGAAGAGTAGGCAGAGAGCAGATGAATGCAAAAGAACTGGTGGCCTGAAATGCATCTCGTTTAATACATGGAATATAGACAGATGAACTTAGAGCTTAGGTTGGTGCCTGGGAATATGACGCTATTGCGATTCTTGGCGAATGTGTCTATGTGTTTCTTTCTGTGGGAGACACGACGTGGGGAATAACACAGTGTGACTATGTCAAACTTCAATCCCAATGTTGTGTCATCTAAGATCAAAGCGAGAACCTCACTGCCATTTGCACTGGAAGCATCAGAACACATAAGGTTATGGACCAAAGCTGGAAACTGGGAATAGAATAGATGAATGTCTTTAAACCAGACTGCACCATGGGCCAAATTGGATTTTCCATTCTGCAAAACTTGAAGACGAGTAGAAACCAATCTACAGGGGAACTGATCAGAAATGAAATGGAAAATCCATTTCATTGAGAATAAATGCAAGAGTGTCTGTCTTCATTCCGTGTAATCTCGTAGTTAGGATTTGGAACTCTATCCGCAATAGTGTTTGTACTATTCTTGGACAGGGAATGCATGTTTTATTGTGTAAATATATCGTGGTACCAGTATTTCTTACTACTGGTCCGAACCTGGTAATGCTTGGTTGCGTGCCAGGTTATCAAAAATCAAAAAGATACAGGTTTTGGAAATATGAACTAAAAACGAGAATTTATAGAGAAACCCGCTACAACCGGCAACATCTATGGAGAGAAACAGTTTTTTTTCCCCTTAAGATGGACAGGAAACAGGTTACTTATAGATTTCTAGATTATACTGTTGGGAAAATAATAATCTTACCTGTCGAATCAGGATATTTATCAAAATCACTCCTGAGCTTCCAAACATCGAATCTGCAATCTTAAAAGGACTTAATCAGCTGTCATGCTAATTTCATTTTCCTGAGCTGGTGGAAGGCTATGTTTTAATGGCTACATTTCCTTTTAGTTTCCATTATTAAGCAGTCACGCCGAATGGAGAATTGTTTCTTTCAGTGTCTGCCTCAATATGGGTCTTTGTTTTTTTCTATATTTGTCTCTGAATCCTCCTGGGCCTTTTTCACATTCTCCGACTTTCTGGCTGTCCATATCCCTCATTTCCCATTTCTGCTCTTGAAGAGCCTGACATTCAGAGACAGTTTGTGATTCGAACTGCTGAGAGGCTTTCTGATGCCTGGCTGGAGTCGGTCGAAGTAGTCTCACATTCTCTGGATAATGAGTCTGTCACTTCGACCTGAGGCAAGGAGACATTTCTTCCTCAAAATCTAAAGACCCTTTCGAAGTAAAAGTTGATGTCCTTATCCAACAGAAAAAGAAAGTAATTACATGATAGCTGAAGAAGAACAACGATGCATTTACTGTTGGTGTACAACGAATGAATGGTGACAGCAGAGAATGTGGATGATCATGTTGTTGTGTCAGTGCCATTAGCACAACATTTTCCGGGAATGCTGCAGTGTCTCCTGCCTCACCACTTAATTTCCACAAAACTGGGAATGAAGGAATGAGAATAAGAGGATGAGAAGCAGAAGTGCTTGTGGAACTGCGGGAAGAATCTCCAGGTTAAAATAGTAGTTAAAAAAAAACAACCTACACTACTGGATTTAAACCAGGAAAATGAAGCCGGAACGCGAAATCAGAATGTACAGCAATTCAAACAGGACACTGAGTTTCTCGATCAGCAACACAATACTTGAGAGAAATAACGAGCTTTCAATACAATGAGCAGGCACCAGTGTGATGGGAGCTGCTTTCACCAGCTAAGCCATGGCGCCACGTTAAAAGCCAGATTTCTCGTCCATATGTGCAACGCCTGAACCACTTGATCATAGGAATTAGAAAACGCGTTTTGTGTATTAATGTTGCTCAGTATGAATGGCAATAAAACTCTTCTTGTGCAAAAACAGACGTTTCAATGCTGAGCATGCCCCACTAAAAAGGCACAGAAAAAGACAGTATCCTCTTGCATTGGCATCCAACAGATATTTTCGTCTGTTTAAACTGACAGAATAACGAGGATATGCTCATCTCCTCTCGCGTCCCATTAACCACGTTAATACACACGCAGGGATTTTCAAACCAAGATGAACAGGCTCATTGTTGTGAATTGACAGCAGTGGTGTGTGAGTCATTGCGAACAGTGAGCAATAAATGCTGAACCAATAGCACTGACACTGAGCCTTGCACCATCAGCTCCACACTCACATCTTGTGTTATGTCTCCTAGGCATCAGTGCACTTGACTCTAATTATTCTACCTTGCACCTCTCCTCAAGTTATTCCCGACCGCTTGCAGTGTCGAATTAGAACATGCAATTATTAGAAATACATTTCTGGGACACAGTTGTCTTTCAATGATATAAGATTCATTGCCAATCCCTAATTATCCCAAAGATGTAGGGGACGAGTTACTTTTGTTAACTCCTCAAATCCATAGTATGGAGGTACTGACAAGAAACCGCTAGAGATGGAGTTCTTGGATTGCGGAAAGCAGACCGACCCAAAACTGCTGACGTAACTCACCCAGGGAAGAGCAGATGGACCCCACTCTGTCAATGTAACTCAACCAGTGGACAGAAGTCTGACATCACACGATCAATGTAACTCAACGAGGAAATTATGGCCTGACCGCAGTCTGTTAATGTAACTCACCCAGGGAAGAGTAGACTGACGCCACTCTGTCAATGTTAGTCATCCAGGGAAGAGCAGACTGACCCAACACTTTATATGTAACTCACCCAGCAAATGGCAGACTGACACCACTCAGTCAGTAAAATTTACCCAAGAAAGACCAGACTGATGCCAGTCTGTCAACGTAACTCACTCAGAGAAGAACAGGCTGTACCCATTCTGTCTCTGTCACTCATCCAGGAAAGAGCAGGCTGATCTGATTCTGTCAATGAAACACAAGCAGGGAGACGAGCCTGACCCCACTCTGTCAAAGTAACTCACTCAGAGAAGAGAAGACTTATTCCATTCTGTCTGTGTAAATCATCCAGCGAAGACAGGAATGAAACCATACTTGCTGTTAAACTCAGACAGAGAAGAGCAGACTCTCACGATTCTGAGAAAGTGACACGCCCGTGGAGAAGCAGACTGACACCACTCTCTTAACGTAGCTCACCCAGGGAAGAACAGACTGAGTGCACTCTGTGATATTACTCAATCAGAAAGGAGCAGACTGACCCCATCCTGTTAATATGACTCTCCCAGGGTAGAGCAGATGAAGCCCAATCTGTCAATGTGACTCAACCAGGGAAGAGCACTCTGACCTCACGCGATCTCTTTAACACAACTAGGAAATTGCAGACTGACGCCACTCTGTCAATGCAACTCACTCAGGGAAGAGTAGACTGATGCCACTCTGTCAATGTAACTCACTGAGGGAAGAGCAAACTGACGCCACTCAGTCACTGTTACTCACAGAGGGGAAGGGCAGACTGACCCCACACTCTCAGTGTAACTCAGCAGACTGATCCCACACGGTCAATATAAGTCATTCACTGAATAGCAATCTGACCCCCGTCTATAAATGTAATTCACTCAGGGAAGAGCAGACTGATCCCATTCTGTCTATAGCATTCACCCAATGAATGAACACTAACCCCACTCTACAAATGTCACTCGCCAGAGAAGAGCAGACGGAAGCCAGACTGTCAAATAAATTATCGAGGGAAGAGAATACTGACCCCGCTCTTTCTGTTTCTCTCAGGCAGGGAAGAGCAGACTGTCACCAAACTGTGAAAGAAATTCGCCCAGGGAAGGGCAGACTGACCCTACTGTAGCTGTGTGACTGACACAGGTAAGAGCAACTAATCCAACCCTGTCAAAGTCTCTCCCTCAGGGAAGAATATCCTGACCCCTCTCTGTCCATGTAGCTCACCCAGGAAACAGCAGACTAACCCCACTCTGTCTATTGAAGTTCACTAATATCCTCTCAAGTACGTTGTATCCAGACACTCTCCACATCCCTGTCTCTGTAACCGTGTGCGTTCAATGGCGAATCCAAATAACCTGCAAATGTTCAGAATGTGGCAGCAAACCAGAGCTACCACACAGAAATTGGGCGAATGTACAAACTTCCATCAGGCAGTCACCTAAGCCTGGAATGGAAACCAAACCCGACAGCAGTCGTGATTATAAAATGGCAGAACAGAAACCCAGCAAAAAGAATTGCTGTGTGTTGCAACGATTCTGAGTATTAATGAAGCCCCCCTCACTGTAGTTAATTTCCATTTTCATCACTGCCAACCTTCTTCAAAGCAAAGCATGCACTTGCTTTTTTCAGACTTCCGATATCCCGCTTTCATCCCGCTTTTTACCTAATCATATTTCTGACTTTACAATATACGTCATAACAGGTTGGCAAATGCAGAATGAGCTTTGTTCCGTTCTCCACTGATGTTGAGAGTTGTAATACAGCCTATTCGAGTAGGACTTGATGCGCTTGCGGGTGGTGTATTCGCGGCATTATGGCTTCTTTTCTTCGTTTTCGGTCGACCATTTCGAGTTCATTGCGCTGACTTCTGAAGAAGACTTTTTGGATTCGAAATGGTAACTGTGTTTTCTCTCAGAAGACAGACGTAGCTTTATTTCTGTTCTCTTATAAATTGATCTTCTTCTGATCTTTGCAAATGAAATAGGGTGCATTACTATTGCCCGTTTTTAGTTTCAAAATCAATAGAAACATGAAGGAGACAATATCAAAGAACACAAAGTACTGAGTTGTTAAGATAATTTTTGCAGCAATGGTGGACATGAAGGTCAAAATAAGATAACGGTACAAGAACATTTAGTCTGAAAGTGGTATGTGACTTTAGTTCCAAATATATGTTTCCGTTCTTCCAGTACATCTTTTTGACTCCCAGAAAACATTGATTGTTTTCTGTATTCACTTTGTTTCACGATATCTGTCTTCTGGTCGACCAGGGACAACTTGAATTTGCGTCTGCATTGAATAAGATTTCGCTCTTTCTTTCGAGAAGCAAACCTGTGCATTATGTACCACTTATCATGCTGATGGCTAAGAAGTTCAAAATGAAATACGGTTTATGGATCGTGAGCAAGAATGAAGTGATCCACTTGCGAACAGATGTCACCACGCCCTATTCCTACATCGGGCCTGAACGGTCCATTGGCAGAGTCTGCAGAAAGGAAATGTATAAGTGAACTAGTCCTTTGTTCAGTTTGATTTGATACCAATGGTAGTGCTGTTTTGGTGCAGAAATGTGTCAACATCTCTGACGTTAGAGTCAAAATTTAAGTCACATCTACTCCATGGAGTGTCTTCTCATATCGGAACATGCTGACATGAAAACATCTAGCTCTGATAACAAAAATTTTTTCATTATACTGTGAGTATGTTTAACTAAGCAATTCAGACCGCCAAAATGAATAATTGGCATTTGGTTCTTCAAGCTGAGCTCTCCACACCAACCGCTCCAACGAAGGTCGTGGATAAGATCCCCATCGATTATCTTGGTCAATTTTAGTCTCAGCAACAACCAATTGTTCTGCACAATGGTACCCCACAAGCAGAGGGCTAAGTCTGATTTTCATCGTTAATTTTCAAATTCAGTTCTTAATGCACAGTTTCTTACGAATGTGGACAGCAGAAGACCGTTAACATTCTATTTGTAATATTTCCAGAAAATTCTACTCCGCTGATATCGCCTTGCCTTATCACACCTCAAGCCAGGAACCTGGATCAGTCGAGATCCTTTCCACACATGGAGTTGCTTTTTCTAATTCATTGACTACTGATATACTAGATTATTGGCCTAGAGAGTCAGTTGTAAATTAGGTTGAACTTTCTCAGCTTGACTTTCAATTGATTTTTTAAAAAATCATCATCTACAGGTAATGTATTGCATTGCTTCTTGTTTTGCTTAATTCCAAACCCCCGCTCCCGAACATCCAAATTTCACGATAGTTTGACAAATGTTTTGTAACTGATTCATGTTGGAAGTTGGTGGCTTTTTGTGTCTCGACATATAATTTATTTTATTAGACGTCTTGAAATTACTTCGGATTCTTTACAGTTGAAAATTTAGTTTCGATTGAATGCAAAGCTCAAGCTCCACGGAATCCAAATTCTGCAAAGGAATTAATGACTTTTGAAAAATTCAACGCTGTGAACAGGACTCGAACCTGCGCAGGAAGATCCCATTGGATTTCAAATCCAACGCCTTAACCTCTCGGCCATCACAGCTCTGACAAAATTGTCAATTTTCATAGTAAAAGAACTGAATTAATGAAATACGTAATTTGAAGAACAAATTGTAAGACCCAAAGATTTCGCCAAATCCTTTGCAGAGACCCAGACGAACGTTACCGAAGCAGATTGACAGGCTTTCATCGCAAACTAGATTCTGACACAGCTGAAGTTGTGGGAATGATTCTTCATCGAATTTTAGAGTCACGGATGTACACCACATGAAGAGAGGATCATTGTCTCACTGCGTCCGATCGACTTTGACTCAATTGCTCATCA
This sequence comes from Chiloscyllium punctatum, assembly GCF_047496795.1. NCBI lineage: Eukaryota > Metazoa > Chordata > Chondrichthyes > Orectolobiformes > Hemiscylliidae > Chiloscyllium > Chiloscyllium punctatum. The sequence goes on along the minus strand of NC_092772.1, from coordinate 75,996,226 downwards.
TCTGGTGCCAAAGTTGTTTTTTAACATTCATCAAAATATGGTATTAGAAAGGTTGATGCTAAGTCCATAAACACTAGCTATATTCGTAAAATCAAAATCGGAATTAGAAAGAATGCAGAACCAATTTACAGGAATGGATCCAGCAACTAATCCGTAAGTTCTGACATCAGGTAATGAACTTGTGAGTACAAGAGAGGAAGATTGACCGAAGATTTGGAACTTGAAATCGTCTTGACGGAATTATTTGCAAAGCTTTTGCGGTTGTTCCAGAGTCATCAAGTCCTTGAACAATACAACATGGAAAGTGGCCCTTCTTTCCAACTTGCCCATGGTGGACAGTTGTCCTATATTAATAGGTCCCATTTGCCAACATTTGGCCCACATCCCTCTAAACCTTGTTACTCATATATCCAACCAGATGCCATTAAATGTTACAGTTGTACCAGTCTCCAACAATTTCTCTGGCAGCTCATTCTGGACACGACTGAAAAAGTTGCCCCTGACGTCCCTTTTAAATCCTTACCCACTAATTTTAAAACGATATTTTCTAAATTTTGACTTACTCACCAGCAGGAAAACACCTTGATGAGTAAACCTATCCATGTCCCTCATGATTTAATAATTAGCAAGGATTTGACTTTATCATACTTGTCAGGAGGCAGATGTGTGGAGATTATTTATCGAAGGTTTGAAGTAGAAAGTCTGATGTACAGATTTTTAGAATTGCATCTTGGAGAAGTTTTTACTGAGTCATTGAAGTCTAGTAGCAGTTGTAGAAGTCTGTTGTGAAAGCTACAGAAGGATTTCAGGGCACGAGAGCGAAGCATTATTTCCAATGTATTGTGGCTCAGTTCGACCGCACGTGGACTACAGTATGAGGAATTATAATCCTCAATTTTGGAAAGATACTAATGCCATATGAGGAATACCACGAATGGTGATTAGCCTTGATATCATGGATGAACATTAGTCCTGTGAATTGAAATTGGGCAAATCCGGTCTTTTTTTTAACAGTTTCAAAACAAGAGAGGCAATTTCGTTGAGAGTTGCAAAATATTTGAAGAGATAAACAGGGTGGTGCAATTAAATTTTGTTCCCTCATTGGTGAATCTAGAAGCAGGAGAGGACAATTTTAAAATGAAGCATTGTGATTTATGACCAGGATGAGAACTATTGATTTTTGTCTTAGCCTTGAGAAGTCTCGCTATTCAGCACTACAGTGAGCCTTGGATATTTGGTCTTTGAATGCATCACGATCAGCCTGACCCTCCGACACTTACTGCATCACTATAGACCTGACCCCTCACACTTACCCCCTTAATATCAGCGTGAACCCCTCAAACTTACTGCATCACTATCCATCTGGTGCCCTCACATTTACTGCGCCACTTTCACTTGGAGACCCTCATTTTGACTGGGTCATTATTAGTCTGATTGCCAAACACTTACTTTGTCCTATCAGTCACGCCCTTACACTTCCTATATTACTATTACCCTGACTCCTTACACTTACCGTGTCACTACAACACTGCTTCCTCAAACTTACTATGTCACTATCACCTTGACCCTCTCACATTTACTGCACCACAATCACACTGACCACCTCACACCTACTGCTTCACTATGAGCTTCAACACTCACACTGACAGCGTCACTAACAGCCTGACCCCTCATACTTACTGAGTTGGTATCTCTCTGATCCCCTCAGAATTACTGAATCACAATCACTCTGACCCCTCATACTTAATGCGTCACTATCCCTCTGGCACCCTCATACTTCCTGCATCACTCACACCCTGACACATGCGCACCTACTGCATCCCTATCAGCCAAACCCCACTCACTAATGGCGTCACTCTCCCTCTAACTTGCTCACACTTAATATATCCCCATCACCTTGACACTCTCTTACTTAGTGCATCAATATCACCCTGACCCCCTCATGCTTACTGCATCACTACGAGCCTGATCCCTTCAAATGTACTGTGTCACTATCAGACTGACCCACTCATACTTACAGCATCACTATCACCTTGACACACCAAACTTAGTGAGTCCAGATCATACTGAACCTTTCACTCTTCTTGCGTCACCTTCAGCCAGACCCTGCACACTCCTCATACTTGCTGCATTACTATAACTCTATCCCACCCACACCGTGTGTCACTATCACCCTGACAACTCATACTCACTGCACCACTACTATCCTGACTCCATCACAATTAGTATATCATTATTAGCCTGACCTCTTACACTTACTGTGTCACTCTCAGCCTGTCCCCTCACATTTCCTGTGTTACTCTCATATCTGACACCCTCAATATGTCTGCGTCACTGTCACCCCGAACACGTCACACGTACTGCATGGGTGTCTACCTGAAACCTCACGCTTATTGCCTCACTATCATCCTGAGCGGCTCGCACTTACTGCGTCACTAGCACACCAACACTCTTACCTTTACTGCGTCACTATCGGCCTGACACCTCACATGTACTGCATCACTATTAGCCTGACCCGCTCACACGTTTTGCGTCACTACTACCCTGACCCCCTCACAATTGCTGTGTCGCCATTAGCCTGAGCCCCTCACTATCACGCTGATCAAGCTCACAATTACAGCATCACTATCAACCTGACCCCCTCACACTTTCTCTGTCATTATCACCCTGACCCTTTCACACGTAATGCATCACTGTCACACTGAGGCACTCACATTTTCTGCGTCATTATCAGCCGGACCCGCCGGCACACAGCATCACTATCAACCTGGCCCCTCACACTTGCATGCCTCAATATCAGTGTGAACCCCTCACACTTACTGCATCACTATCCATCTGCCATCCTCACACTTATTGCACCAGTTTCACCTTGACATCCTCATTTTTACTGCGTCACTATCAGCCTGACAGCCACACACATATTGCGTCACTATCAGTGATGCCCTCACACTTCCTATGTTAATATCACGCTCACTCCTAAAACCTACTGCATCACTATCAGCCTGACTCCATCATACTTTTTGTGTCAGTACCAGACTCAGGCCTCACGCTTATCATGTTGCTAAAACTCTGCCCCATCACACTGACTGCGTCAATATCACCCTGACCCACTCACACTTTTTGTATCAGTTTCAGTCTGACGCCTCGCATTTACTGTATAACTAAAACTCTCCCCCTCACACTGACTGTGTAACTCTCAGCCTGACCCCTTCATACTTACTGCGTCAATATCAGTCTGACCCCTCAGACTTACTGCGTCACTATCACCCTGACCCACTCACACAGTCTTTGCCAATTTCACCTTGACGGCCTTATTTTTATTGCGGCCCCATCAGCCTAACAGCCACACATTATTGCGTCACTTTCAGTCACGCCCTCACACTTCCCATGTTATTATCACCCTGAATCCTTACACTTATTGTGTCATTATCAGGCTGACCCCTCACACTTACTGTGTCACTATCAGCCTGACTCCATCACATTTATTGTGTCAGTATCAGACTGACGCCTCACACTTATCTTGTCACTAAAACACTGCCCCATCACATTGACTGTGTCACTATCAGCCTGACCCCCTCACACTTACTGCTTCACAATCGCAATGCCCCTCTCTCACTTACGACGTCATTTAAACCCTGACACCCCACACTTGCTGTGGCACTATCACACTGAGGGCCGTACACTTAGTGTCACTGTCATCCTGACCCCTTCCACTTACTGCATCATTATCACACTGGTACCTCACACCCACTGTGTCACTGTCATCCTGACCCCTTACACTTACTGCGTCACTATCACACTGGTATCTCACACCCACTGTGTCACTATCATCCTGAGCCACTTACACCTATTACGTCACTATCACTTTGACCCCAACACACTAACTGCATCAATATCAGCCTGACCATTTCACACATACTGCGCCACTACCAGGTTGACTCCCTCACATATGCTACGTCACTATCAGGCTTACCCACTCATGCTTACTGCGTCACTATCACCCTGACTCCCCACTCTTACTGCGTCAAGGTCATTGTGCCCCCATACACTTACAGCGTAACTATCATTCTGACAACGTCACACTTACTGCGTCAAGATCAGCCTGGTCCCTCAAACTTAATGTGTCACTATCAGCTTCAACACTCACATTTACTGCGTCACTTCTAGCACTACACCTGCACACTTACTACATCCCTAACCGCCTTACCCCCTCACATTTACTTCATCACTATCAGCCTGAGACACTCACACTTACAGCTTTACTACAACCTGGCCCTGAGAGTGCATCTACATCACTGTGACCCTGACCCCTTACCCATACTGAGTCAATATAAGCCTGGCCCCCAAATGTTCTGCATTACTATCGCACTGACATCTCACACTCACTGCGTCACTATCACCTGCCCCCTCACAATTACTGCATCACTACAACCTGAGCCCCTGAAAGCATCTGCGTAACTGTCACCCTGACCACATCACACTTGCCATGTCACCATCACAATGACACATTCAACAGTCTGCTTCACTGTCATCCTGACACCTCACACTCACTGGATAACTACCATCCTCCCCCTCATACTGACCTGTCACTATCATCCAAAGCTGCTCACACTTATTGTGTTCCTATCACTCTGGTCCCAACACACTTACTGCATCACTATCAGCCTGACACTCGCACACTTCCCGCATCACTATCAGCCTGACACCTCACAATTTCACCGTGTCTTTCAGTCTGACTCCTCACATTTCCTGCATCACTATCACCCTGTCACTGAACATTTACTGGCCAGTATTAACCTGACGCCCTCAACATACTGCATCAATATCAGCCTGAACACTCACACTTACTCTGTCACCATCACGCTGACCCCCTCACACTCACTGCATCACTATCACCCTGTCTCCTCTCACTTCCTGCATTAGGATCACTCTGACTCACTGACACTTGTTGCATCACTATGAGCCTGACCTCTCACACATACTGTGACACTATCAGCCTGACCCCCTCACACTTACTGCTTCACTATCAGACTGACCCCTCACACTTACCGCATCACTAACAGCCTGACACCTCACACTTTCTGCGTCACTATTCCCCTAGCACTTCACTTTTATTGGCCACTATCTGCCTGACGCTCTCAACTTACTGTGTCACTACCAGCCTGAACGCACACACTTACTCCCTCACTATCAACCTTACTGTCTCACACGCACTGCGTCAGTCTCTGCCTGACCCCATCACACTTACTACGTCACTTTCACCCTGTCCCCTCCCACTTTATGCGTCAGGATCAACATGACACAGTAACACTTACTGCATCACTATCAGCCTGATCTCCTTCCAATTACTGCGTCACTATCAGCCTGACCACTCACTCTTACTGCGTCACTGTCACACGGACCCCTCACACGAAGTGCGTCACTATTGGTCTGATCCCTCAGACTTACTGCATCACTTTCACTCTGACCCCCCTCTCTGCGTAACTATCGGCCTGATCCACTCACACAATCTGCGACATTATCACGCTGACACCTCACCCTCATTGTGTCACTATCATCCTCACTCCATCAGTCACTGTCAGCCTGATCCCGTGTAATGGAAAATTATCATTTTTTGTGAAATCTATGAAAGCATGGTTGAAACAAAGAAGTATGGACCTAACTTTGCAAAAAGACAGAAAAAATGTAAAGTTCAACCTAATTTTCAGCTGACTCTCAAGGCCAATAATCTATTATATCAGCAGTCAATGAATTAGAAAAAAAACAACCCCATGTGTGGAAAGGAACTCGACTGATCCAGGTTCCTGCCTTGAGGTGTGATAAGGCAAGGCAATATATAGTATAAAGGGAATATGTGAAAACCGTCAGGCTCCATTTTATGAGGCGTCTTGCAAATGTGTCGGGTCCATTCTACAAATGTCAAAAATAAACTTTTTCTTTGTTCTTGGTAGCATTTGCATCGAGTCGATTGAAATTCCACGTCAGTAAACTCGGGGGCTCGTCTGGGACCCTGCGACTGGGTAAGATTTTGAAGATTCCCAGGAGGTGTACGCGCCACTGCCTTGAAGGTCTTTCACTTCATCTTGAGCGCTGAATTGGCCACTTTGAGTGAGAGGACTGGGGATAAGTGGATCGCTCCAGAGTCGCGTTCCGAATTGAATCGGGTCAGGGTAAGAGTTGTTGCTAAAGTAATCCGACATAGAGACTTGTTCGAAGAGAGTAGACGAACCAGGAAGAGGGACCAGTGAACTCTCGCGCAGTATTCGAGTAAAACTCAAGGGAAAGGATTGCCGTCTCTAGAGAGTTGAAGTGACAGCAAGACTAACGGTGGTTTGAGACTTGGAGTCAACATGGGCAGCGTTGGAGTAGCCAAAGCCGTACCGGTTACTTGGGTTCTTGGTTTGTGAAAACCAAGGCAATGAGGCGGTAGTGCCCAATGAGGGGGGGCCTCCGGAGGTAAAAGCAAGTTATATTGGCAAAGAGAAGATTATGATATCCTGAGAGAAGAGAGAGAGAGAGAGAGATTGACAGACAGAGAGACAGCTGCTCGTTGGATGCTGCCTGAACTGCTGTGCTCTTCCAGCACCACTAATCCAGTATTTGGTTTTCAGCATCTGCAGTCATTGTTTTTACCCAGACAGAGAGACAGACAGAGAGAGATGAACACTTTTCCAATATCGATGAAAATCGGCTCCAGCAAGAGCGAACAAAAAGAGGGTCGACAGACAACTCAGAATGGTCAAGAAAAAATACAATATATGCTAAATAATTATGGCCCAGTTTCTGTAAGGCAGTTAAAAATGTAAATCAAGGAATGTGTTTTTTTTGGAGGAACGAAGTTTTAGTAATATTCAGTTGCAAATGCTGAGGTCACCGTTGGAGGAGAGAGAGAAAGAGAAACGGAAGGGTAAAATAGAACCTGTGAATTGGAGTGCTTATCACATGTTGAAGGCTGAGCCTGATCTCAGGGAAAGAAAATCTCGAAATAAAGATAGATCAAGTACACGTACAAACACCAGCACACATGCACACACACACGGAAAACAACCTAATGAAGCTGGACAGTGTCTTAAGACTGGATCAGATCCTGACCTTAATGGGTGCCCTCGAAGAGCTACAGCCCCCCTACGAGATCCACTTCACGAAGATTCCAAGTCAACGGTCGCCGCCTCAGGGTCTGCTGATTCACCAATAGCATATCGTACCCACAATCAATTGAAGCAAGAATCCCGAAAGAAGTCGAGACAATGTCCCAGTACCTTTAGCGCCTCACGAAAGTCGATTACGTCTAGTGTGGCCTGATACCACCCAAGGACATAACGACAGCAGAGATCACACCGTATGAGGCACACCTGAGGAGCAGCTTCATCAATGGAATCAAGTACGAAACAACAAAATAGGTAATAATATACGTCTATTAACTGGGACACGGGAAAGTTGAATTTGATAGAGCAATACGTGATACATGCTGAAAAACTACTGGCTCAAGTGAACCATAACCGGAAATTAAAGATGGAACAGCAATCACATGAACCTCAGCTTATTATGATGCAAATGGTCGTTCAGCCATTGGAGGGAGGGACTGCGGGAAAAGAGAGAGGCACAGGTGGAGTTCACAAAAGAGGAAGGGATCGTGGAAGTGCGCTTGCAGAGATAGATCTGGCTGGTGCTTTGTTTGCGGAGCAATGGACCACTGGTCAAGACAGTGCCCGCACAGACAGCCTCAATCGGTCCTGGAGGCTGGACAGCATGGTGACTGACAGGGGACGACTGAGGTTGAGGTGGGAAGGCCACAAGGTACAGGTTAACCTCTTTCCTTTATACTTGGCAACGAAGAATCCCTAATGCTAATCACTTCTACTAATCTAACGGGCACTGAGATGTATCCCAACTCTATATTGAACATTGAGATTGCGACTTGTGGACAGTATGTTCAATATAACAATGATGCGTATTTGTCGATGCCTACCTCTATGTTATACGTGGAATGTTGACCAGTTACCTTTTTGGTAGATACATGGCCAGCATATTCACTCCTCAAATCAAGACAGTTCAGAGAGTTGACGCCAATAAAGATGAGTGGAATGTTCCTGAACTCAATGGAGGCATCAGGCGTCGTGATATGAGAGAGTTTTACCGCACCCATATTGTGTGAAATCAGTAATGTGTATCCATTCTAATTCTCAATTTTGTTAGCGGAATTCTGACCTTTACTTTTGATGGCTTAGGATCTCATTTTGAGACTGGGGTTGTATTTGCTCAGTACTCCGACGGGCTTGCAGGTAATTCAAAGAGAAGGTTCACAAGTGTAAACTGTAAAATACAACCCACCACCCCTGGTGTATGTCTATGAGTGGCTATTAAGCCAGAGAGCAATCAGTTCAGTGAGCAATTCACTCGCCCTGGAAGCAGGTAACCATGATAATCCTATTAACACCGATTTTTTTGCGGGAATATGCTGCACTGCACAGCACACATACACCATGATATCCCTGAGGAACCATAAGAGAAGTATTTGTTCAGGAGATTGGTTAAACCAGGTCAGTTATTGTGCGAATTTTATTGAAGAGATGACAGATGTGCAGTCAGTGTGAACTTATGTAAAGTATCTGCGACGGCAAGTAAACTCTATATTTTTGATGTGGAAAGTTATGCTCCTCGCGTGTCACTGGCGAAGATGTCTAGTGACTGGTGGCAGGATTTGGGGCCATGGGGATGAAAGGCATAAAGAACGAAATGTTGGGTGTTCTGGGAAGATGTGGGTATGTGGTTCAATGCAGATGTGTCGACATATAGGAAGAAATTATTTTGTCTAACTCAGGCAATAGAACAGTCGAGGTAACCCCCTCTAGCCCTGAAGAGCCTAGAAGGCTGGCCTGGCGTTTCCCTAAGATAAACTTCTCAGCCCCAAGATTAATAACGTTCCTACTGAATTATGGGTAAAAGGCAAACATGATGTGGATCATATACGAGGTTGTGAACCAATACGAGTAAACCGAAGTCGGAATATCGTCCTTGCAGGGCACAATACCCGTGAAAACCCGAGGCCATGGACGTAGTTACTCCAGTCTTTCAATCCTTCCCAAAGGCTAGAGAGATAATCCCCTGTGTAAACTCACTGGTGAGAACTCCCATTTTTCTGATCAAAAAGGCAAAAATTCCAAGTGAACCGGAGGAATGGAGGTTTGTTCAAGACCTGCAGGCAGTCAATAACAGTGTTGTCCCACGCGCATCAAATGTTCCCAAACCCTATACTGTATTAGTTCAATTTCCACCGGTCAGTAAATGGTTCCCTGCTGTGGATTTAGCAAATACATTCTTTAGTGCAATGGTGCATCCAGATAGTCAATTGTGGTTCGCTTTTTCATTCAAAGACAAATCTTATGAGTTCACACAACTTTGTCAATGTTACTGTGAGTCACCCACCATATATAATGAGGTTCTACGCAGGAGTCTGGAGACTCTTGTTTTAACCCCTAGGTCTGCTATTCTGCAATCTGTAGACGATTGTTAATAGTAGCACCGAAAGAGGAACAATGTGAGAAGGATTCCTTTGCATTGCACGAGGGAAGGGCAGAAAGCCAGTCTCGCAAAGCTTCGATTTATGCAACAACAGGTGAAGTTCTTCAGTCACTTAATATCTGAACAAGGGAAGACCATTGGTCAAGACAGAGTGCAAGTAATTCAGCAAATTCCAAGGCCTCACATGAGGAAACAATTGCTATCCTTTTTGGGCATACGCTCCTACTGAAGAACGTTTATCGCACATTACACAAATCTTGAGGCGCTCTGAAGTGACATGGCCCATGGAAAAGGTTAGCAGAACCAAGGTCCGTTGCAATGGATCCCAGCGGCCGAGTTGAATTGAAAAAGACGTTTCATAGTACACCTACACTGGGGATTCCGAATCCAAACAAGCCTTCTGTCAAATGGTAGATGAAAAACATGGCTGCATGACATCTGTGTTGTTGCAGGATCATGGGGGAAAATTCAGGCTGGCAACTTATTTTTCGGCTAAGCCAGACCTCGTAGCGGCAGGATTACGTAAATGCCTGCGAGCTGTGGTTGCTATATATTCGGCTATGGCGAATTAACCAAACTGATCACACAAGCAGTATCCTTACTGCTTTCCTAGCAAAACAAAGCACATAGTCGGCAGCACGTTGACTCAGATACAATACTGTGTTCTTGGAGAAGCCTAACATTGCAATAAAACGATGCAACGTTCTTAATACTGCTAGTCCTCTCACTAGAGAAGGAGACGGAGACCCACATGATTGTATTGCTGTAATTAATGAAATGCGCTACCTAGACAAGACTTACAGAATTCATCACTTCAGAATACAAATATGGCGTTTATTTTTGTGGATGGGTCAACATTCAGGAGCAAGGAGATAGGCCAGAATTGTATTGGGGATGCTGTAGTAACTACCCATGAGGTATTCAAAGCGGGATCACTCCCTTCTCAACTGTCAACTCAAGCAGAGGAGCTGGTTGCATTGACTGAGTCATGTAAATTTGCTTAGGGAATGACAGCGAATACTTAAACGATAGCAGATACGCATTCGGAGTTCCACATGATGTTAGAACCTTATGGAAATACAGGGAGTCCTTGACCTTCACCGGAAAGCCCATCACACACCGTGATCAGATTTCTGACCTCTTGGAAGCGGTCCTATTGCCTAAATCAATCGCTGTGTGTAAATGTTAAGCCCACACGAAAAATAACGATTCCGTTTCTCAAGGAAATACAAGGACAGACTCAGCGGCAAGGACGGCAGCCCAGCAGCCGGTAAATGATCAGTTTGACATGGGAATGACAAAAATCCTTACCCCAACAGTAGACGTACGGGAGTCACAGTCGAAGTCCAGGCTTGAAGACACGTTTGAGTGGGAAAAAGCAGAGTTCAGTTTGAGGTAAGGGGTATGGTGTGGCCCCAATGTTAAACCTTTTCTACCAGGATCATTATTTCCATCCTATGCCAAACTGACACAAAGTAAGGAACATGTGTCAAAAGAGGGGAGATATGACAGCATTTCAGCACAGTGGTACACTGAGGGATTTACTCATTACTTCCAGAAATAATGTGACTGATGTGTTATTTCTAACAATAATGTGGGGAGGGGAATACAGATAAGTCATGTAGCACTTACACCCCCAAAAACAATTTGAACATTTACAACTGGATTTTACCGAACTAACATCCTGCGAAGGAAAAAGGTATTGTCTGGTAATAGGTGATATGTTTTCCAAATGGGTGCAAGCGTTCCCCACGGCAAAACAGAATGCCAGTGCCATAACCAAAGCTTTCCTCACTGAAATAATTCCGAGATGGAGCATGCCTGAGAGGCTCAGTAGTCCCAAGGTTTGTGAAGGTTTATAGCACCGCTTGAGGTTTATGGTGTAGGTTTCCTCGCTGAGCTGTAGGTTTGATATCCAGACATTTCCTTACCTGGCGAGGTAACATCATCAGTGGCGACCTCAAAGTGAAGTGAAGTGAAGATGTTGTCTCCTGCTTTCTATTTATATGTTTGTTATGGTTTGGGGTTCCAGGGGTTTGTGGTGATATCATTTCCTTTTCATTTTCTGAGGGGTTGACAGATGGTAAATCGATCTATGTGTTTGTTTATGACGTTGTGATTGGAGTGCGAGGCCTCTCGGAATTCTCTGGTGTTTCTGCATATACAGCAAACCGACAAACATTGATGAAATACTTAACTACACCAGCAACAATCCCGACACGCAAAAAGGAAGCTGTATCAGAACACTATTCCAACGAACCACCACACATTTCAGCATAGACGAACTTCGGAAAACAGAGGAGAACCGCCTATAAATCGTAGTTAAGTAGAACGGATACTTTAAAAATACAGTCCACAGATTCCTCAGGAACAAACTACGACAAGTAGACCTAACACAGCCAGAAACCCTATAGACCTTTCCATACATCAATGAAGTCTCAGAAGAAGCAGCCAGACTATTAAGACCCCTCGGAATCCCACCAACAGTCTCAAACAAAACTAACAAATTTAAAAGACCCAGTACAACCCACGGACAAATCCAACGTCGTCTACAAAATTCCATGCAAGGGCTGCCACAAACATTACGTCGGACAGACAGGAAGAAAGTTAGCCACCAGGATACACGAACACCAGCTAGCCACAAAAAGACACGACCCTCTCTCCCTCGTAGCCCTTCACACGGATGAAATTTAAACAGCATTTTGACTTGGACAACACATCTATCCTGGGACAGGCTAAGCAAAGACATGTCAGATAATTCCTTGAGGCGTAGCACTCCAACCACAACGCCATAAAAACAGACATATGTCAAGATAGCATCTATCAACCCCTCAGAAAACGAACAGGAAATGGCATCACCACAAAACCCAGGAACCCCATCCTGGAGAAACATATAAATAGAAAGGAGGAGACAACAGCTTCTCTTCACTTGGCGTTCGTCACTGATGATGTTACGTGGAAATATCGAACATAGAAAATTACAAGGCAGTACAGGCCCTTTGGCCCTCGATGTTGCTCCGATCCAAGCCCACTTAACCTACACTAGCCCACTAACCTCCATATACCAGGTACTGAAACGTCAAGATGTCAAACCTACAGCTCAGCGAGCAAACCTACACTCTAGGCTTAGTAGTGACAGTGGGACACCATTTTTCCATAATGCCCTAAAGCAGATTAGTGAGTATTTGGGAATAAACATGGGATAACACTGTGCCTACCACCAAACGAGCGGTAGGGCAGCGGAAAGAGAAAATTCTACCTTAAAAAATATATATTGAGAAAATGCTGTGTGGTACGAGGGATGACATGGACAAAGGCACTTCCAATTGTGCTAATGTGTATGAGATCTAGGAGGAGAGGGAGAGCTAACTTTAGCCCGTTTGAAATTATTGTTTTGTAGGCCGCCAAACACAGGAATTATCCCGAGACGTAAGGGAAGCCAGATAACAGTCCACTGTGAGGATGAGATGTTGTGTTACTGCATGAAACTCTCTACACTTCTGTCCCAAATACAGAATCAAGTGAAGACAGCACTACCCCAAATCAGCAGAAGGGAAGATGTACGATCTATAACCTGGAGCCCGAATAGTGGCGAAACACTTCAGGAGGGAAAACAGGATGGTGAAGAGGTGGCTGGGACCGTTTCAAGTACGCCTTACAGCACAGACAGCTGTTAAGGTCGCCGGAACAGCCACGTGGATACACGCCAGCCCTTACAAACTTGCAGCTGGGACTGAGGAGACATCGCAAAACGCTAAAACCAATTTAGACCAAGTATTTATTCGAGGTCATAAGCATGGGCGGCACAGTGGCACAGTGGTTAGCACTGCTGCCTCACAGCGCCAGAGACCTGGGTTCAATTCCCGCCTCAGGCAACTGTCTGTGTGGAGTTTGCACATTCTCCCCGTGTCTGCGTGGGTTTCCTCCGGGTGCTCCGGTTTCCTCCCACAGTCCAAAGATGTGCAGGTCAGATGAATTGGCCATGCTAAATTGTCTGTAGTGTTTGGTAAGGGGTAAATGTAGGGGTATGGGTGGGTTGCGCTTCGATGGGGCGGTATGGACTTGTTGGCCCGAAGGGCCTGTTTCCACACTGTAAGTAATCTAATCTAATCAAATGTGGGGCTGCCACAGTTCACACTGTTAGCAAGCGCCCTGGTCGGACTATTCATCAGGGCAGGGGCGTCTGGGATGCAGCAGCTGAAGGTAATCTTGACTGATAGGACCAAGTGGATCTTTACATGCGACCCATAGCCGTTCAGTAACAAGGACAACTATAGATTGGATACTTCAGATTTATGCAGGGATCCATGCCACGCCGGTGACTGGCATTTAGTAGTAGGCACCACAGCAAAAGGGGCACCTGACATGGGAAATAGATATTCTATGATCAAAGTAAGACTCAGAAGAGCAATGAGGGAGTCTCGTGGTGTGGAATATATAGATCCTTCTCCGACATCTTTAGACAGGTGAATATAGTGGTGCAATCGCCCCAGCCCCGCCCTCCGAGATGCAGTGCAGAATGTACTACAGACGATAGGACCAGTGGGGCATGGCAACCAATCAAACCAGATCATGGACCTAACCCCAAACCGGGCAAATGTCATTAATGACACACCCGAACCCGAAGGGAGACGGCAGCGGCGAGAGAGTGAAATTAAAGCATGAGGGGAATTTGCTTGCTGGATATAAATGGCGTAAATGCGACGCCAGTAGGTTGGGAACTGCGAAGGGCCATTGCCAGATGTGAAGGGAATAGAGCATGTGCTTTGGTCAGAAGACAAAACGAGAGATTAGACGTTGGCTACACTTGTTGGATATGTTTGCACACAGCCCAAAGGTAGACTGCCCAGCAAATTACTGATGGCCAGGCGAGAAATGCCAGCTGTCTGCTTCCACGGGAGGCGACTAGCCTGACCGTGATAGTGGGGGGCAATTTGGGCAAATCTCGTGTCACCACCCGAACTCCAGGCTAACGACAGCCCCAAGCCTGACACGCTACGTCCACAGCATTCCAGATAGTGGATTGCAGGGGAGAAACGTGTATTTGCATCAATCGGGGGAGACTCCTTTTGGGTATCTCCCAATGTACCTTGATGCTGTACTTGAACTATGACTCTTGTACAGCAACTTACACAAATAATACGACCATAAACATTGCTTGTTCCTTTATGAATGTTCAGACATGAGCGGCATGGTGGGCACAGTGGTTAGCATTGCTGCCTCACAGTGCTAAGAACCCGGTTTAATTCCCGCCTCAGGCGACTGACAGTGTGTAGTTTGCACATTCTCCCTGAGTCTGCGTGAGTTTCCTCCCACAGTCACCAGATGTGCAGGTAGAGTGAATGGGCCATGCTAAATTGCCCGTAGTGTTAGGTGTTAGGTAAATGTATGGGTGAGTTGCACTTCGGCTGGTGTGTGTGGACTTGTTGGGCGGAAAAGCCTGTTTCCACACTGTAAGTAATCTAATCTAATCAGGATGGCAGGTATAATATGGGCAGGTGGCGAGAAAGGGTACCACCACTCCCCCGGGGAGAAAGGGTTGCTGCTACACCGCGATACTGTCCACCAACACAACAGTGTTCGCCCTAAAAGGCAGCAATTGCCGAACTCGAAGGGGCATCCCTCTGCATTGGAGTGGGTACACACTCGCAGAACATCCTCGCATATGGTGTATTCGCAAATGAGACAGCGGAAGGCCTAGCACGCATTAACACTGAGTTAATGGCGGTTAGGAAGCAGTGACACAAAATCGATTAGTACTAGACATCCTGACATCCGAGAGAGGGGGCGTCTGCAAAACGTTAGGTACCTCGTGCTGTATTAATGTTCCTGATGAGTCCCAAAATATTACTGGTTTAATAAATGGTATGAAGGCAGCTAAATGATCGCCTCCACGAGCAGATGACTTCTCCTCCCGATGGCTCACGTCCCTTATGGAGGATGGGGGTAATGGACCCTTATCGTTCTATTAGTTGGAGGACTGGTCTTACTCATACTGCTTTGAATAGACCCTAGTTGCGTACCTGCCTACACCACTTGCTTATGAATGCAGTAGGATAGGAAATGTTAAACTCTCAGTGGCCCCAAAGAAGGAATCCATTTGCTTGTCCGCACCATACAGCGACGTTGACGAATGTGACGTGTGAAGATGGGCTGTGTATCGAGCAAACCAGGGAATTGGAAAAACCACCACAAAGCTTTGTTAGAGTTAGGTGGTGCCTGAGGAAATGCCTGATGTTTATAAATTATTTTTGATATATAGCTATCTGGATTTTTATTTGGTTGTTGTACTTGTTGTAAAATGACAAAAATTTGGAAAATGCAATGGAAAATTAACAAAATTAACATTTACTGTGAAATCTATCAGAGTATGTTTTGCAAAATTTAATACTTCGCTGAAATATGCAAACACTTTGCTGACTTCTGCGTCGAGGAGTCAGTTTGTCTTTGTGGAACTTTGCAAACATTTCACCTGGCCTTGCGAGCAGCTGAGTTCAGAAAAAAAGCTTCGGAAAACATAAAGACAATTATGTCCAAGGCATGGGAATGAGAAAATATGAGCTCGAATGTTTCCAAACACTTATCCTTGAGCATGTGATAAGAATAATAGAACACGAATATGTGAATTTTGTTCACAGCCCTTACATAAGGCACTTTTGCCAAGTATATTGGCCGCTCTGCATGCACAGGTTGCAAAATAAAGCCTTTCCTTTGCTCTTGCTAGCAGTTGATTCGAGTCGATTAAATTTCCACGACAGGAGTCAGTGTGTCAGGCAGTGGGAGAATTGTTGGGTATCAGTGAATGGGAGAATTGTTGCACAGTGCCATTACATCGGAAAATTAGTACAAATTGCCTATTCATTAAAGAATTTTAGTAGAACACCTTTAAATGGAAGAATAGGGGCAGGGAATCATTGAGAAGGAACAATTTTGAAAGCTGCAATAAAGTCGAGATTAGAGTCCGCACACAAAGAAATGGAAAAAAATCTTTGGAACAGGGAAGCCAATACGTGGAGGAAGTGTATCAGGAAACAACACAATGCGACAATTGACGCAGGGCATCAATAATGGTAGAGTTGGTGCCGATGTCACGAAAGTAGAGAATTGGTGGAAGACGTGTGAGAACTGGTGCTGAATAATATTAAATGTGGTGGAGGTGCAGCTGCTGATGAAAAGAAGTTTCGTGCAGAATTCGAAAATGGTAGAATGGTGCACGGAAGTGAAGCTGTATTTGGGACAATTGTTGCACGAACCACAAAATGGAAAAATTGAACAGTGGAACTTTAACAGCGAATTGGGGGTTGACACCACTATCTCAGAGAGTCAGAGTGGCGTTCCCCACACTGGGAGAAGTTGGTTTGGGTACCAATGAACATAAGAATTGTTTCAGGGCAATATTGAATTCTAGAATTGGTGTGGGGTGCTTAAAGCATGCAGAGTTGGAACAGAGAATAGTTAAAAGGGAGAACACGGGCAGGAATCAGTAAGTCGGAGAAATGTTGTAAAGTGCAGGAAAGTGGCCATTCGATGCAGGGCGAAATTAATGAAAAAACTTTGAGCAGTAAACCATTATGTGGAAGATGTTTGTCAGGAAACAGCAAAACAGGAGAGTTGGGGCAAGGCAATACTCAGTGGGAGAGTTTCTTCAGTTCATGACGAAAGGGTGGATTAGTGCAGAATTGGCAATTTGAGAATTTGATGTAGTAAACGCCAAAATTGGAGAATTACAGCAGTGGATCACGACATGGGAGAATCATTGCAGCTACATAGTTAATGGAGGAAGTGGTGCGGAATGGACCGAAATTAGATATTTGGTGCAAGTCACCATTAAAGTGTAGAATTAGAGTAGGGCACTCCTAAACGTGAGATTTGAACTCGGGCATCAGAAAATGAGAGAGTCATACTGGGATATGAGGAAATGGCAGAATTAGTATCGTTATATGAAAAAGCAGGAGAATTCAGTGTCGGAGTATGAGGAAATGGGAGAATAAGTATAGGGGTATGAGTAAATGGAGCTGCAACAAGATCTCACGGCTCTTAAACACAATCCCCCTGTTAATGAAAGCCAAAAACAACATACGCCTTCTTTACAACCCTGTCCACCTGGGTGGAAATTTTAAGGGATCTATGTACCTGCACACCAAGATCCCGCTGTTCCTCCACACTGCCAAGAATGCTGCCTTTAGTCCTGTACTCAACTTTCAGTTCGATCTTCCAAAATGCATCACCTCACATTTATCCAGTTTGAATTCCATCTACCACCTCTCAGCCCATCTCTGCATCCAAGCAATGTCAGGCTGCAACGTACAACAGTCCTGTAAACTGTCAATGATACGTCCAACCTTTGTGTCCTCTGCAAACTTGCTAACCCATCTTTCAATCTCCTCATCCAAGTCATTAATAAAAATTACAAAGAGTAGAGGCCCAAGAACAGAGCTCTGTGGAAAACCATTCACCACTGACTTCCAGGCAGAATAATTTCCTTCCACAACCACTCGCTGTCTTCTGTCGACCAGCCAATTCTATATCCAGACAGCTAAATTTCCCTGTATCCCATTCCTCCTGACATTCTGAACGAGCCTACCATGGGGAATCTTATCAAATGCCTTGCTGAAATCCAGATACACAACATCCACCGCTCGACCCTCATCAACCTTTCTAGTAACATCCTCAAAGAACTCAATAAGATTCGTGAGGCATGACCTGCCCCTCACAAAGCCGTGCTGACTACATTTAATCAAGCCATGCTCTTCCAGATGGTCATAAATCCTATCCCGCAGAATCCCTTCTAACACCTTGCAGATGACAGACGTGAGACTAACTGGTCATAAATTTCTGGGGGTTTCCCTATGTCCTTTCTTGAAGAGAGGAATTGCATTTGCCTCCCTCCAGTCCTCAGGTACGAATCCGGTGGAGAGCGAGGATGCAAAGATCTTCGCAAGCTGCGAAGCAAACACATTTCTCGCTTCCCATAGCAGCCGAGGACAAATCTGGGCTGGCCCTGGTGACTTGTTAATATTAATGTTTGACAACATTTTCAACACATCAGCTTCCTCGATCTATCTGTGGTAGCAGGATTACCTGCTCTTCAATGGTTTCAGTCACTACAAAGTCCTTTCCTTTTGTAAAGACAGAAGCAAAAATCTCATTTAGGCCTTCCCGTACCTCCTCAGACTCTATCCACAAGTTCCCTATGCTATCCCTGATCGGCCCTACTCTTTCTTTGATCATTCTCTTATCCCTCACATATGTGCAAAATGCCTTGAGATTCTCCCTAATCATTCCTGCCGAGACGTTTTCCTGCTCCCTCCTGGCTCTCCTCAGATCATTTTTGAGCTCCTTCCTCACCTGCCTGTAATCCTCTAGAGCTGAGAAAGACCCTTGCTTCCTTCATCTTACATAAGTTGCCTTCTTTCTTTTGACGAGAAGCTCCTCCGCTCTCGTTATCCAAGGTTCCTTTATCTTACCCTTTCTTGCCTGACTCAAAGGAACACATTTGTGCATCTCTCGCAATAACTGTTTCTTAAACAGTCTCCACATATCTATCGTGCCCTTTCCATGGAACAATTGCTCCCAGTCCATGCTTCTCAACTACAGTATCATAGTTTCCTTTTCCCCACGTAAATATCCTTCCATTGTGCCTGCTTCTCTCCTTCTCCATAGCTATGTAGAAGATGAGGCAGTTGTGGTCACTATCAGCAAACTGCTCTCCCACCGCAAGATCTGACACATACCCCAGCTAATTGCCGAGCACCAAAACCAAAATGGTCTCTCCACTCGTCGGCCTGTCAACGTACTGAGTTAGGAAACCCTCCTGAACACACCTTACAAAAACAGCCCCTTCCAAATCATCTGCTGGAAGGAGGTTCCAATCAATGTTGGGAAAGTTAGTCACCATTAAAACTACGCTATTGCATTTACACTTTTCCAAGATCTGCCGACCTCTGTTTTCTTCTGTTGGGGGGCCTGTATTTAATCCTAGTGAGGTGATTGCTGCCTTCCTGTTCCTAATTTCCACCCATACTGACTCAGTAGCCAGACCTTCCTCGATAATGTTAACTTCTGTAGCTGTGATACACTCTCTGATTAGCAGTGCTACACCCCTTCCTCTTTTTACCTCCTCGCTATTCTTTTTAAATGTTCTAAACCATGGAACATCCAGCAACCATTCCTGCCTCTGAGAAATCCATGTCTCTGTTATGGCCACAACGTCATAGCTCTAAGCTCATCACTTTTATTTACATTTCCCCAGGATTACCGAGCACAGTGACTCCGTTTTGGGGGAGGGGGCGGGGACGGAGGAATGGTGTCTCAGTGGTTAGCATGGTTGTTTCACAGTACCAGGGACCCGGATTGGGGGACAGGAGGAGGGGGAGGGTGCATGGTGTCTCAATGGTTAGCACGGCTGTCTCTCAGTACCAGGGACCCGGTTTGGGGGGAGGGGGAGGGGGCATGCTGTCTCAGTGGTTAGCACGGCTGTCTCACAGTACCAGGGACCCGGTTGGAGGGATGGGGCTGGGGAATAGGGACATGGTGTCTCAGTGGTTAACACAGCTGTCTCAAAGTACCAGAGAATCGGTTTGGGGGGAGGGGAGGGGGGCATGGTGTCTCAGTGGTGAGCACGGCTGTCTCACAGTACCAGGGACCCGATTTCGGGGGATGGGGAGGGGGGGCATGTTGTCACAGTGGTTATCATGGCTGTCTCACAGCACCAGGGAACCGGTTTAGGTGGGATGGGGGGGCAAGGTGTCTCAGTGGCTAGCACGGCTGTCTCACAGTACGAGGGACCCGGTTTGGGGGAGGCGGAGTGGGGGATGATGTCTCAGTGGTTAGCCTTTCTCCAAACACCTTAAAATTATGCTCACCTCGTGACAATCATTTGTGGGAGGAAGTCTCTGGCTATTTACTCTGTCTGTAACTCTCACTATCTTGTCCAGCTCTATCAAGTTACCTCTCATCCTTCTTTACTCCAAGGAGAAAAGCCATAGCTCCCTCAACCTTCCTTCATAAGACAAGCCCTCTAGTCCAGGCAGCATTTTGGTAAATCTCCTCTGCACCTGCTCTAAAGCTTCCATATGCTTTCTTTACTGAGGCGACCAGAACATTTCAAATGTGATCTCACCAGAGCTTTACAGACCTGCAGCATAATCTTGCGGCTCTTCAACTGAGTCCACCTGCTAATGAAAACCAACACACCATACGCCTTCTGAACAACCCTATCAACTTAGGTGGCAACTGAGACACCGACAGACATGGACCCCAAGATCAGTTTGTTCCTCCACACTGCTACAAATCCTACATTTGACCCAGTAATCTGCATTCAAATTCGACTTCCAAAATGAATCCCTTCACAAAATAGGACATTGGAACAGAATTAGGCCATTTAGCCCCTTGGATCTGCTGTGCCGTTTGGTCACAGTTAAAATGTTTCTCAGCCACATTCTCCTGCCTTCACCAACTGACCATTGATTCCCTTATTCATGAAAAACATACTTATCTCTATCTTAAAGAAAACACGGTGTCTGTGTGCGGGCGTGTGCATGTGTTTTTGTGTAAGTGCCCATATCGGTATGTATGTGTGTTGTGTGTTTAATGTGTCTATGTATGTTTGCGTGCATCTCTGTGAAATGATGGCTCTGTGATTTTGGGGGTAAATCCATTGAAATTGAGATAAACCCTTACTCCCCTCTTCCACCTCTCCGTCTGCCCCTGTTAAGGTTATAGTCATACAATGCCACCCTCTGTTGGTAGCTCCATGCCACTTCACAAGTGTCATTTTTTTTTCTATCTGAGGACATCAAATACTGTGAATCTCTCACATTGCACGGCTGTTTGGTTTTGCAAATACCTTTGGATGCACAGAACAGTTTTGTCTGATACCTAGATATATTACCATCACCACTGGGTCAGTTTCAGGACTTTTCAAATATTTCTCACTTACACCTTGTAGGGGTGGATTATAAAATATTTCAATTTAAAGAACATGGCATAAATTCATCGCATCACCTTACAGATGACTTGGTCAGAGTTGCTTGGATGTAGTTGCAGTGGAAATATTCTTTAAGGTGTACACTGTGTGCAACGAATAATCTTCAGAGACAAATCACTTTCACATTGCAGAGAGAGCACAGATATTACTCAGGAGCATTCGCCACTCTGAGTGTCCTCAGTACAATTATCATCATCCCTATACCCAACTGTGTGTGTGTGTGTGTGTGTGTGTGTGTGTGCATGTGCAGATGGTGCTGTCAGTTTGGATGGTGCTATGATCTACCTCCCTCTCTCCACTTCCTCGACTGAATCTCTTCCGGTTTTCTCCCTCCACTGCCATCAATGCAGTAGAGTGTGAAGGCCAGCAGAGGCGGACATTGCATAACTTTAAAAACCATGGAGGCTGGCAGATCCGCTGTGCACACGGATACGCACAGAGACACGCACATACACAAACATATGCATATAGATACACAGGCACACATAGAGACTGGTGCAGTCACACAAATACTAAAGCACACAGAGAGAAATGCCAATACACTGACGCACGTGCACACACAGATATACAGACATCAGAACAGACACACCACAAACACTGACACATTGACGTTTATACAGACATGCAGAATCTGCCAGTATTTATTTTTCGCGTGCTGACTTCCTCAATATTTCACTCGATCGTGTGGTGTGTGATAATATTTCTGTTGATCCCTTCGGATTCCTCTGCATCCTCACTATAGCTTCTATATCTTTCCTATAACAAGGCGGCCAGAACTGAACACAATGTTCCAAGTGTGCTGTTACGACACAGTAATTAACCCATTTGTGAATTAAACCAAACACCCAGAAAAGCTTACCTTGCCTTATAATCTGTTAAAGCACCCATCCTCCTCCTCTAACCAAAAACAAAGTGCCTGTGCCACAGCTTGGAAAGTTAATGAGTTTTTCTCTTCCTTATTTTTTTTCAACAGTCTCTTTAGGAATTTAGACTAGTGGTAGTTGAATGCTCCTCCTGCAGAATGTGGGAGGTAAGGGTCACCACCAGTGTCCCTGCTGACTACATCTGCTGGAAGTGCACCTGACTCCAGCTCCTTGAAAACCGCGTTAGGGAACTGGAGCTGGAACTTCGGATCATTCGGGTGGCAGAGGGGTTTATTGAGAGGAGTTACAGGGAGGTCGTCACTCCTCAGGTACTAGAAAAAAGTAAATGGGTTACAGTCAGGGGACGGAAAGGGAACCGGCAGGCAGTGCAGGGATCCCCTGTGGCCATTCACCTCAACAATAAATGTACCATTTTGGATACGATGGGGGGACTGACCAGGGGAAAGTAGTAGTGTAGAGGGATCTGGCACAGCGTCTGTCCCTTCTGCTCAGAAGGGAAAAGGGAAGAGGAGCAGAGCAGTAGTCATTGGGGACTCCATAGTTTGGGGGACAGATAGGAGGGTCTGTGGGGACGAGAGAGACTCACGGTGGTGTGTTGCCTCCCAGGTGCCAGAGTTCGTGATCGTGTTTTTGGGATCCTTAAGGGGGAGAGGGAGCAGACCCAAGTCGTGGTCCACATAGGCACCAATGACATAGGTAGGAAGAGAGGTGGGGATTAAAGGCAGAAATTCAGGGAGCTAGCATGGAAGCTCAGAGCTAGGACGATCAGAGTTGTTGGCTCTGGTTTCTTGCCCGTGCCACGTGCTAGTGAGGCAAGGAATAGGGAGAGAGAGAAAGTAAACACGTGGCTGCAGGAATGGTGCAGGAGGGAGTGTTTTGGATTCTTGGATAATTGGGGCTCTTTCTGGGGTAGGTGGAACCTCTCCAAGCAGGATGGTCTTCATCTGAACTAGAGGGGTACCAATCTCCTGAGGGGGAGTGGAATTCACTAAGGCTATTGGGGTGGGTATAAACTAATCCAGCAGGGGGATGGGAACCAAAATTGTAGTTCAAGTATAGAAAGGGTTGAGAGTAGGGAGGTCTACAATCAAGTTTCAGGGACGCAAGATGGCACCGGCAAGCAAGAAGTTGGTTTGAAGTGTGTCTACTTCAACGCCAGGAGCATCCGGAATAATGTGGGTGAACTTGTAGCATGGGTTGGTACTTGGGACTTCAATATTGTGGCCATTTTGGAGACATGGTTAGAGCAGTGACAGGAATAATTGTTGCAGGTTCCAGAATTTAGATGTTTCAGTAAGAACAGAGAAGATGGTTAAAGAGGGGGAGATGTTACATTTTTTGTCAAGGACAGTATTGCAGTTGCAGAAAGGATGTTTGAGGACTCGTAAACTGAGGTAGTATGGGCTGAAGTTAGAAACAGGAAAAGAGAGGTCACCCTGTTGGGACTTTGCTTTCGGCCTCCGAATAGTTCCAGAGATGTAGAGGAAAGGATAGCTAAGATGATTCTCGATAGGAGTGACAGAGATAGGGTGGATGTAATAGGGAACTTCAACTTTTGAAATACTGAACGGGAACACTATAGTACGAGTACTATAGACGGGTCAGATTTTGTCCAGTGTGTGCAGGAGGTCTTCCTGACACAGTATATAGACAGGCAAACAAGGGGCAAAGCCACATTAGTTTTGATACTGGGTAATGAGCCTGGTCAGGTGTTAGCCTTGGAAGGAGGTGAGCACTTTGGTGATAGCGATCACAATTCTGTTATGTTTACTTCAGTGATAGAAAAGGATAGGTGTATACACTGGGCAAGACTTATAGCTGAGGGAAAGGCAATTACAATGCCATTAGGCAAGTTTCAGGAAGCATATGATGGGGAAGGAAACTGCAGGGGATGGGCACGTTAGAAATGTGGAGCATATTCAAGGAAAAGCTACTGTGTGTCCTAGATATGTACATACCTGTCAGGCAGGGAGGAAGCTGTAGACTGAGGGAGCCATGGTTTATGAATGAAGTGGAATCTCTGGTCAAGGGGAAGACGGCGACTTATGTTAGGATGGGATGTGAAGGCTTAGTTGGGGGGCTTGAGGGTTACAAGGTAGCTAGGAAAGACCTAAAGATAGAGCTGTGGAATGCTTTGCCTGCAACAGTAGTAGATTCGCCAACTTTAAGTACATTTATGTCGTCATTGGACAAGCATATGGATGTACATGGAATAGTTAAGTTAGATAGGCTTCAGATTGGTATGACAGGTCAGCTCAACATCGAGGGCCGAAGGGCCTGTACTGCGCTGTAGTACTGCGCTATGTTGCATGTTCCCCTATCTCCTCTGACTCCTGGCGCAAGTTCCCTCCACTATCCTGATGAGCCCGACCCTCACTAAATCCATCAACTTGTTCCTCACAAAAGTATAGAACATCTTAAGTTTTACCTTAATCCTACTCAACAAGTCTTTTTCATGCCCGCTTCTCGCTCTCCTGAGATTATTCTTCACTTCCTTCCTGACTACCTTGTAACCCTCTGGAGCCTTGTCTGATCCTTGCCTAGTTAACCCTAAGTCATTTTCCTCCTTCCTCTTGAGATATTCTACATCCATTGACACAATGGAGATATGGAGCTGCAAATGGATTGGAGCTGCACATCCTGTCACTTCCAGCATGGGCTGCAGGTTTCCCCACGCTGGGCAGTGATCTAACACAGTGTGACTGAACAATGCACTGGGGCAGTGTACACAGCTCTACATGCTGGGAGGGTAACTGCTCCTGGTTTACAGATCAATGTACTGGGGTGGGGTACACTGCTGTACATGCTGGGAGGGTAAATGCTCCTGACTTACATAACAATTTACGGCTGTTCACAGCATAGCCCCCAGTGCTGGAGAGGCAGTTCATGGACTGGTGTGGTCTGCACAAATTGCTGGGTTGCATTGTGCAGTACGCTAGCCTGGTCTGAACACTGCTACATGCTGCACAGATATATCATCTGGATTATGGTGTCTGATTCTGCGACGTTGATTTCATCTGATTTGTCAGCACATTTACTTTATATTCTTATTTTTATTATTGGACTTAAGAAAGTACTACTCATCCAGTTTATCCCATTTGTCTGAGAAGAGCCACGTTTACTGAACTTGTCGATCAAGTAATCATCCAATTATAACATGAATATCCGTCCTTCTGTACCTTAACCTGGCCGTTGGTGCTCATATCCCTGGAATCCCGGGGAAATCATTATGAAGCTCAGAAACAATGTGCAAAACGTATGGCTCGTGGTCTCCTGTACGTCCCGGCTGTGGGTCCCATTTGGATCCCTAGTGTATCGAGAGCTGGCATTGCGAAGCTCAGAAACAATGAAATGGTATGTGTCAGACTGCTGTTCACATCCCAATGTGTTCCATGTGGTGCTCCATAGACAGGGGTGTGTGTGCTGGGCTGTTGCTCACTTCCTGGTGTGCCCCATGTGGTATCCATAGACAGGGAGGTGTGTGCTGGGCTGTTGCTCACTTCCTGGTGTGCCCCATGTGGTATCCATAGACAGGGAGGTGTGTGCTGGGCTGTTGCTCACTTCCTGGTGTGCCCCATGTGGCGATCCATGGACAGGGGTGTGTGTATGTACTGGGCTGCTGTTCACTTCCCGGTGTGTCCCATGTGGTGCTCCATGTTGGACAGGGGTGTGTTTGGCTGCTGTTCACTTCCCGGTGTGCCCCATGTGGTAATCCATGGACAGGGGTGTGTGTGTGCTGGTCTATTGCTCACTTCCCGGTGTGCCCCATGTGGTGATCCATGGACAGGGGTGTGTGTGTGCAGGGCTGCTGCTCACTTCCCGGTGTGCCCCATGTGGTGCCCCATGTTGGACAGGGGTTCCAGCAGCTTTAGGCATGTCTTTGATCCTTGGTCTGTGCGTGTCCACTGAACACCTGTGCTTGTCCCTCTCAGATGATTGTGTAGTTAGTAACACGAGTAAACCTCTCGAGTATTATTGTCAAAGAGCAGGCACCTCACTTGGAGCTGAGGGGCTTCTGACTGACTCCTGTTATTGAAAAGTTAGATTAGATTAGATTAGATTACTTACAGTGTGGAAACAGGCCCTTTGGCCCAACAAGTCCACACCGCCCCGACGAATCGCAACCCACCCATACCCCTACATCTACCCCTTACCTAACACTATGGGCAATTTAGCATGGCCAATTCACCTGACCTGCACATCTTTGGACTGTG
This sequence comes from Chiloscyllium punctatum, assembly GCF_047496795.1. NCBI lineage: Eukaryota > Metazoa > Chordata > Chondrichthyes > Orectolobiformes > Hemiscylliidae > Chiloscyllium > Chiloscyllium punctatum. The sequence goes on along the minus strand of NC_092772.1, from coordinate 75,969,617 downwards.
GGAGGAAACCGGAGCACCCGGAGGAAACCCACGCAGACACGGGGAGAACGTGCAAACTCCACACAGTCAGTCGCCTGAGGCGGGAATTGAACCCGGGTCTCTGGTGCTGTGAGGCAGCAGTGCTAACCACTGTGCCACCGTGCCGCCGTGCCACCGTTAGTGGACGTGCTGGGGATGGTTTGCTAGAGGTTGTGCTGTGAGCTGCCTCAGACATTCAGGTGACCCAACCCTGGATGGACCATGGGGACTGTAGTTACAACACCTGCGTCTGTAAGATGAACACCAAATGGAGCAGAGCCTGCACAGAGAGGAAGATCTGAAACCACGGAGTGAGTGTCCTTGGGGAAAGGGATCGGCTGTATCCACACCGGGTTTTCCAGGAACAGCTTCCCAAGTTACATTTAACACAGGAGCAGAGTGTGAGGGGACCCTGATTCAGCAAGGAGCTGGTCACAGAGCGGTGTCACTTCCTTCAACACGACCTGCATCTTCACACCAGGGGGAGGACGGTGCTGCCGGGGTCACTGTTTCACTCAGCTTTTATGATTCCGAACTTTCCAGGCAGGAGTGGGTGACCGATCCATCATCTCCCAGTATGCCAACGTCAACAACACCATTTGGAGACGGAGGATATATATGGTGGTTGAGAGCAATGGGGTCCCTGGGAACATTAGGAAGATGGAGCAACACTTCCCGTGTCTGATCGGGTCAGAATGAACCCTCCAGTACACACGACATCACTACGTCCTGTAGTTTTTTTCGTTTCAGTAACATACCGTTCTTCAGTAACGTACCATTCTTCCTAAAGAAAATGACAGACTATATATTATCTTAAATCCCATTTGCTAAACTTTTATCCATTGACTTCACCTGTCCATATCCAATTACAGACTCTCCACCTTCCCTTGATAATTTAGTTTCCTGTTTATCTCAGTTTAATCGGCATACATAGTTACAGTACATTTGTTCCACTCCTCCTGATCATTGATACAGATTGTAAAGAGCTGTGGACCCAGCACTGGTCACTGTGTGACTCCACTGGTGACGTTCTGTCAAACTGTGTAAGGCTGATTTATCCGGAGTGCCTGCTTCCCGTCCGATAACCAGTCCTCCCCCATTTATGTGTAACACATTCAAAGCGCTGAATAAGAACGAGGAGCAGCAGTTCGGCAATCCAGCCCCTCAGGCCTCTTCCAACATTGAATACAATCTTAGCTGATGTCATTGCGGCCTCAGTTCCACGTTCCTGTCCGCTCTCCATATTCCTTCACTTCCTCAATATCCCAGCACCTACTGCACTCTCGGGCAGTGAATTACACAGATTCCTAACCCTGTGATAGAAGTATTTTCTCCTCACCCCTGTTTCATTTCTCCCCCACCTCATCCTAAAACTATGGTTTTAGGATCGTTCGAGATTGTCCCACATGAGGAAATATCCACTTCACATCTACATTGTAAATCACCTTTAACATCGTCCAGACCTCTGACATCTCCTCTCATTTTTCTATACTGCTGGCAGTGTTGGCCTGAACTGCTCAATCTCTCTTCAGAGGACAATCTCCTCATCTCTGGAGTAAATCGAGTAAACCACTTCTGAACTGCCTCCATGGCAAATACATCCCTCCTACAGTCAGGACACCAAGACTGCACACAGTACTCAGTTGCGATTTCACATCTCCCATCCTTTATAATCCATTGTTTTGGAAATAAATGCCAAAGTTGCACTTGCCTTTCTCATTATCTGCTCTACCTACACCAGAGTATTCTATAGTATGGACGCGGACAGCCAGATCCCTCTGTACATAATCATTCTGAAGTCTCTCTCTATTTGGATAATAAATTGCCTTTCTGCTGCACTGATCCAAATGGATACACTCATACTTTTCGTTGTTCAGTTTCTTCTGTCAAATGTTGCCCCAACCTATCCATATATATTTACTAACTTCTTCCGTCTTTATTGCAATTTCCCACCTGAGTTAGAGTCATCTGTTAATTTGGTTGTAACATGTTCTATCCTCTCTAGTACGTAAGACTATAGATTGTAAATAGTTGGGGCCTGTAGACCAAGACATATGGTTTCCTAAAAGTTGAATTTTGCCAAACAGAAAATGACCCATATTTATTCCATCTCACTGTATTTTGTTGCTTCACTCAGCCTGTTGCTGCATAACAGGGTACTGGTGTGCATGGACAACTCTGGGCCCAGTGTTATCGACTCGAGGAGCTGGCTGGCCTCCTCCCGTAACTGTATATCGGCTCCAGGGGGCTGAATAGCCTCTTCCTGTTCTGGTGTAACAGGGTCAATATCCTTCGAGACACTACCTCCTAATAAATGACAGAAGGCGCTGACCGAGAGAGTGCCCGTACTCTGAAGCACTCTCGTCTCCACACCTGACGTACAGAGACGAACCATTAATATAGACTTTTTCTGTATAAAGTCCTGAAGCTGAAAGTAACAAAAGAGGTCCCTCTCAAATATCTCATATTCCTGGCTCAGCTGCTCAAAATTCATCATGACCTCCCCGTCAAAAAGTTCTCCCAAAAAGAAACTTATCTGGACTCCCAGAGCCGAAACCCAGAATCCATCAATCCCAGCTGGAATCCTACAAATCCTACAATGGGAGTGAAAGCCAAAGTTTTTGTTTTGTAAAGTGCCCTCAACTTGTCACACCATTCTCCATGCTTTCACTGTGTTAAGGACAATCGGTTTCTGTAATTCTCCATAACAGTCCTCACATTTTCCATGAACAGCAGATTAATAATGAGGGGACGTTTTGCCTGGAAGGCCTGGATGTCGAGCCAAATTGACCATGGGTCCTGACAACCCCAATCAGCCACATCAGATAGCAAGGAATTTCGTTGGTATTTCTTAACGTCTGGAAAATCAACACGCCCCCATTTACTGTGGAAGGTGCAATTTGTCCAGCTTAATAAGAGGCCACCTGTGACACCAGATGAAAGATCAAAGCCAACTGTTAAGCCTCCACAGCGCCTGTCTGGGCAGCGTCAAAGGAAGCATTGGCATGGGGTATCATAAACAAGGAAGGACATTCATTGTAACCAGAGCTAACCCAAACAAGATATTGGAAGATTCTGTCTTATCTTCTCTAGCAACTGCACGAAGTTAGCTTTATGTAATTGATCGAAGGCTTGGATAATAACAATACCTAAACCTCCTTGTCTGGAAGGGAATCAGATTTCACCCCAAGGTCGGGTACTCCAATAAGACCCCCAATAGGAATGACCTCCGATTTCATAAAATTGATTTTATACCCTAAAAAAGATCGAAATAAATTAATCATTCATATTAAACAGGACACAGATATCATTGGGTTTGTTCGAAAGAGAGGAACGCCATCTGCTTAAAGAGTGGTCCTCCTTCACAATGGAGAAAGTCAGGACTGCAGATGCTGGAGATCAGAGCTGAAAATGTATTGCTGGAAAAGCGCAGCAGGTCAGGCAGCATCCAAGGAGCAGAAGAATCGACGTTTCAGGCATGAGCCCTTCTTCTGCTCCTTGGATGCTGCCTGACGCATCCAAGGAGCAGAAGAATCGACGTTTCAGGCATGAGCCCTTCTTCTGCTCCTTGGATGCTGCCTGACCTGCTGCATTTTGCCAGCAACACATTTTCAGCTCTTTCGCAATGGATCTTCAAAGCCAGCATTTTCGACAAAATGTTAAAGTACACATTTAATAATGATATAGACATATACAAAGTGCAATCCTCTGGGACTTTCCCCCTCTTGAGAATAAGATAAATATTTCCTTCTCTCAGAGAGGATGAGAGGCAGTCCTGACTGTACGAATAATTGTGCATAATAGACATTGGCCCAGCCAGCATGTCTATGAACTCCTTCTAAATCTCACTCCGAAAATACGTCTGGGCCGGGGTCTTTACCACTCTGGAGCTGCCTCACTGTCTCCTGCATCTCTCGGATTGTCAGAGGGGAAATGTAAAGAGACGGCTGCTATGAACTTACACCTGGGAGGTCCAAGGTCTTAATAAAGGACTCCATCGTCGCCAATCAGTCCTCCCAGCCCGCTGACTGGAACAACCCAGAGTAGAACTTCCTGAACGCTTCATTAATTTTTTTTGGGATCGCGAGTGATAACTTCTGTTTTGCTAACAAAATCTCTCTCTTTGCTGTCTGGGCAAGTGCAGCATTCAGAGCAGTCCAGAGGGCTGTAATCTGCTGCAATTCAGTTATGGACGGTCTGACAAAATATGGTGTCTCAGCTCTCTTTAGCCGAGCCTCAAGCATACGCTGCTGCTCTCTCTTCTGCCACTTTTGAGTCGCTGTGTAAGAAATAATCAAATCCCTTGTATAGGCTTTGGCAGTCCCCCAGAGCACCGTCGGATTACTGGCCATACACAAGTTAATGTTTCAAAAAAATTCAAATTCCCCCGAAAAATACTCAATGAATTTGCTATTTTTCAGGAGGAAAGGATTCCCGTGCCAGTGCCGTGAGCCTGTCCCATCACCACCATCCTTGAGCTCCATGTACACTGCCACATGATCAGAAATGGCTACGTTCCCAATTCTACAGGACAGCACCGAATTTAAAAAGACCAATGGGGCAAAAAACATGTCAATCCTAGTATAGCATTTATGTGGGTTAGAAAAAAGGTGAAGCCCCGATCTTCAGGGTGAAGACATCTCACACATCCACCAACCCAGCTACCAGTTCAGGTCCTTCAGCTGCCTGGGTGGCGGGGAAATACCCGCGAGACCCCTCGACATCCTATCCACCTCGGGGTCTATACGTCAATGAAAGTCTCCCCTTAATTGTATGACCTTGTGAGCGCATCTAAGTGAAATTTGAGGGGGTGTGCTGGTTGCAATATTATTCAAGGTCCAGTATTCCTCTCGATGTATTAAAGCTTTAAGGATCGGAGACCACCCACATTCATTCTTATTTTGGTCAAACAACTGAAGTGGAAAGTTCTTATGAATGACGATAGCTACTCCTAACTTGTTGAATTAAAGGATAAAAAAACACCCTTCTGAACCTTCCCTGCTGTAAGTGTAAATGCTCCTTATCGGTTAGATGTGTTTCCTGCAGCAAGGCTACATCAAACATTTCATTTCATTCTATATTCGTTCTTTTAATCAGTGAATGGCTCCCTTTAATATTCCAGGTGCACCATTTAAACAAGCGGTTATCCATAACCATCCGATACAGCCCATGACCCACTGGGAGAAGAACCCCATTTATAGGGCGCCAAGTGAAAGCTGGAAACAGTTCGTATAAACATGAAAATATAACGACATAAACAACCAAATCAAAACCTCTAACAACTACTTCTACAATGAACCAACATGGAACACAAATAAGAAGAGACTTTCCCCCTTGCCCACAGGGGACGCTCATACTACCACTAATCCCCCATGGCTCCTCCTAGCTGAAGCCGCTCCCAACCAAGACAAAACAAAGTTGAAAAACGTTACACGGGTCTTACAACAAGAAAATTCAAAGTGGGCATTCAGCCCCGTCCCATCCATACCTTCACCCGAGGCAGTCCTGGTGAAAGAAAATGTCACCACCCGACCTCCCCAACCCCCTTTCCTATTCCATACTAAGAGAGAGAAACGAAAAGCAAATGATCGAAAAACAAAGGATAATGGGAGGGGAGGAAGAAAGGAGGAGACAGAAAAAGGAAAAATGGGACCTCCACATACTAAAAAAACCCCAAAATGAGGTAAACCAGGTAATGCCCAGAGAAAACAAAAGGAACACATTTGTCCATATTATTTGAACCAGCAATCTATTTTAATGTGTGCCGGAAGTCCGTTGCGTTTTCTCGTGAGTGAAAATTAAACACAGACCCTCCATGGCTGAAACGTAATGTTGCTGGATATCATACCAAGTACAGAATATTCAAATCCCTCAGCCTCCTTTTTGCCTGACCAAAGGCTTGCCTCTTGCGGATCACAGCCGTAGAAAGGTCTTAGATCCTTTGTAGATCAGAGCCGATGGATCCTTCCGCAGAGCTCGAGAAGCTTCCAGCAGATGTTTTTCTATAACATGCTGGAGTTGCACAGATTGCATGCAGTGTGGATGGAGATTATATTTGAATTCTGTACTGTTTCAAAGAATAAGTGATGTGAGGGAAACTTAGAAAATTCACCCACAGCAGACTAACTAATACAACGGCATGGAGAAGTGCAGCAGGCAAAGTTAGGGGGAAGCCAAGATGTTCTACAAAAACATCATACTGAACATAATAACCAGGGATAAAATTAGGACCCATTTCGAAACCAAGGGTGTAATCAGTATGTGAAACTGGGAGATATTGATAGCCTGTGACATGAGAGCTTCACATCTGTTTTAGTTAGGTTAAGGAAGATGCAGGTACAGAATTCAAGAAGATGGACTGGGAAGTTCTCGAACAGTTTGATATAAGATGCAAGTTGGGATTGATGGCTTTGGATGATGTAAAGTCCAGATGAGTTGTATCGCAGGATTCTGTTAGAGACAAGAGAGGAAATGTCCTGACCTAAATGTTTCAGTTGAATCTGACCATACAAGGAGGTGCTAGAGGACTGGAGAATAGCTATGTGGTCCCAAGTTACTGAGCGAGCAGTCCCACAGCGAGCAATGCAGTGTATCAAATTATTTGTGGTATTCATAAATGATGCAAATGTGAATGTGGAGGGGGTGGTGGGGGGTGGGGGCTGAGCGTAATATGTAATTTCGTGTTTGACACAAAGATTGGCCAGGTGGTCGGCAGTGAGGAGGAAGGCCTTATGTTACAGCAAGGTACTGGTAGAACGGTCAGATGGTCAGATCAATGACAGATGGAATGGAACCCTGATAAATATGAGATGATGCACTTTGGAAGAAGGAACCAGACAGGGGAGAATTCAATGGATAGCACAACACTAGGGTGGTCAGAGGGTTTTCTCCACACATTCCTTAATGTGACTGGACAGTGTGTAATAGCCAGTTAAGAAATCACACGGGACTGTCGGCATAGTGTTCATTCATTGAGGCGACATAACATGAGTTAAACATGTCATTGGTTAGGCCATAGATAGAATACTGTGTGCAGTACAGGCAGCCACCTTACAGCAAGTGTTTTGGTTTCTCAGTAACATCAGAAGCTATTGGGGTCACCACAGAGTTGGAAGCTTCAGTGGAAGTCTCTTGGCTGCAACTCTGCCTAAATTTTCACTTGATTTGTTTTCCCTCCTCAATTGGAGATCTGCATCTGAGAATCTTTGTCTGATCTTTCCTTTTTGCCAAGTACATGTTTATGAGATATTACTGTATCAGAACACTTAATTATTAGAAGAGTCTAGGCCTACGCCTTCAAATATTTTTTAGGAGCTCTGCTGTCGTCCATAACACGTGACTCCTTCTCTTCCTGTGTAATTGGTTGGAGACATTAAATGGGCTATCTCTACACTTCTCCAATAATATCATTGAGCTGAATGACTTCCTCATATTCCTGTGAAGCTAGCATGAGGCGCTGCATAATCTCCTCATTTTAACAGTGGAAATGTGCCGTGTCCAGCAGCACTGTTACATGAATGTTACCGATACTTCCAACAACACAAGCCTGAATGTTGTCCAGGTCTTGCTGCACATGGACACAGACTAGTTCAGGAGCTGAAGGGACATTTTTTCCTGAATATTGTGTGATCTTCAGTGAACACCCTCACTTATAATCTCATGGTGTGAGCAAGACATTTATGAAGCAGCTGAAGAAGTTTGTGCTGAGGAAGCTACCTTGAGGATCTTTTGCAGACATGTCCAGGACTGCATGGATTTTTGTACACAAACCACAATCATTGTGCGTTATGCTTTAAATCACTCTAACCAGGGAAGTTTACAACTCATTCCCATTAAGTGCGATCCTGGTCAGGCTCCTTGAGACCGCCCTTAGTTAAATGATGCCTTGATGTCAGGGCCGGTCACTCTTCCCTGAGCCCTTGTGTTCACGTCTTTTGCTCATATCATTAGGCCACAGTGTGGGGCAGGGAGTGCTTTTTGACAAGTCAGAGTTGAGAGCTCTGACACGAATTGGACATGAAAGAGGATATTAGACATTATGATCTTATTGTGAGAGAAGACCTGCTTGTGGGTTGGGGTGGTGGGAGGAGGGTGGCGTGTGGATGAATGACATATCCTTGTTTGTGGCCTTCTCACGTTCTATTATTGGGAAGTAGAGGCTGTTATTTTCCTGGAAACTCTGTTATTGGATATTACCAGATTGTCCGTACCATCTCTGGGTGAGGAATGGGGGCTGTATTCATAGTGAAACTGGGTCTACAACGTGACCAACAAACGAAGCACAGGTTGCAGAAAGGGGAAGCTCAGTTAGGAGTGATGAGGAGCCTCTTTCATAGCCCTGCCTGGGTTTTCCAATTACACTTTCCAAACCATTCCAAACTGAGTTTGACAGTTTTGAGGGGCTGACTGGTCCCCTCTGTTTCTGTGAAAGGAGTAAGTAGCCTCTAATTGCTCCTGTATAGCAGGTTTGATGGGCTGAATGGAACACAGAAACATGGGACTGAGGAGTAGGAGTGGGTCATTGGACACTTGAGCCTTCTCTACCAGGGACTAAGATTGTGGCTGATCAAGTTGTGGTCTCAGCTCCACTTTCCTGTCTGTGTGCTATTATCCAAGAATCACTTCTCTGTCCAATATTTAACTAACTCAGCGTTGAATAAGTATAAACAAAGAGATATCTCAAACTTGTGGGGAAGAGAATTCCCACTTGAAATGCCTGTTTAGAATTTCTGCTCATGCCTCTTATAGAGTCATAAAGCATGCAAATGTGTAAGTGCTGACCAGATATCCCATTATGATCGAGTCAGATTTGAGAGTATTTGTCTCATGTTCCTCTAAAACTCCTTATTCAAATACCCATCAAGATGCCACACTCCACCACTTCCTTTGGGAGGTAATTCCATATGGACACCTCCCTCTGTATGAAAACATTGCGTCTAAGCTCCCGCTAAAATATTTCCCCTTGTACCTTAAAACGGGACTCCAGTCTGAAAAGCAATCCTCTACAAACTTCTGTCTCCTCCCTTCAATTTAATTTTGTATTCAATTGGCTTGGGTGCGCTGGTTCCCATGTAACCTAACCTTACTAACTTGCCTAATATGCAGAAGCTTGTCGAACAACTTGTTCCAATCTGTATGGAAAACATCTACAACACTGCCTTCATCAATCTGCTTTGTCATCTCTTTAACAAACTCAGTCAAATTCGTACAACACGATTTCTCATGCAATAAGCCATGGTGACTATCCCCAATCAATCCTTGCCTTTGAAAATGCATGCAATTGGCTATCCCTCAGAATCCCCTCCAACAACTCACCCACCACTGATGTCAGGCTCACTGGTCCAGAGGTCCTTGGGTTGTTGGGTAACTGTTTTATTTTCTACTGACACTGTTCCATTGGTCACAGCAAATTATCGGTGTAACCAGGTTGATGATATGGCCAATGTTATAGGTCTCACATTGGGTCAGGGTCATCCTTGGAAGAGGTCAGGTTGATTTCCTTCATTTGTTAAAATAACAAATTCATGATGAAAACAAAGTTCCTCAAATTATGATGGAAAGATGAATGTCAAACTGAATAGAAATTTTAAAAACATGTACATTGATATTTCCGTTTCTGAAAATACTGAGGAGCACAAACATGCACAGACACACACACACAGATACATACACAGACAAGCACACTGAAACACACACACACACAGACATGTACACACAGACACACTCAAACACACAAAAACTCAGACACAAAAATATGGACACACACAGAAGTATGCGCACAAGCACAGACAAATGCATGTACCATAGACCGTACATAATTATGTTGGACCATAATTATTTATGACCGTAAATAATTAGAGCAGAATACAAGGCCATTTGGCTCATCCAGTCTACTGGGCTACTGATCATGGCTGACATGCTTTTCAAGCCAATTCTCCTGCCTTCTCACAACAAGCCTTGATCCCATCATTAAGTATAACTTATCTAGTTATATCCTAAAGATGCTAATGTGTCTGTGTGTCCGTGTGCATGTGTTGTCTCTGTGTGTTACCCAGTGTCCTGCCCTGCGCTCCATGTTGGAGAGTGGGGTTTTAGCAGTTTTGAGGCACATCTTTGTAACTTGGTCTGTGCCTATCCATTGATCGCCTGTGTTAATCATTCTCTGCTGCTCATGTGCTCAGTAACATGAGGAATCCCCACAACTGTTAGTGATTCAGACCAGGCTTCTCACTTGCATTTCACTGACGTTTGACTTAACTCTTGTACGTTCGTGGAAGTGCTGGGGGTGGTTTCCTGGAGGCTGTGTTTTAAGCTGCTGTGGAAATTCAGGAAGACCAGAGGCTTTGGTGACCCAACTCTGGATGAAACAGGGTGACAGTAGTTACGGTATCTGGATCTGCAACATGACCAACAAATGGAGCAGAGGCTGCAGAGAGGGGAATCTCTGTAAAATGGAATGAGGGAATTACAATCAGATCAGTCATGATTTTGAAGAATGTTGGAGCAGGATTCAATGGCTCGCTCATGCAACTTATTCAGATATTTCTTTTAGTAACAAGCCAATTTCCCTTTTCTCCCCAGACGTGTGGGTAGTGAGTCACCTTCTCGTCTTCCTGGGAAACAGAAATCTGGAGCCTCACTAGTCTTCAGATTTCCCTGTATCCCAGTCTCAAGCAGTTGAGTGACTACCTCCTGTACCTGTGTCCCTGTATCGAGCAGTTGAGTGACTATCTCCTGTTCCTGTGTCCCTGTATCGAGCAGTTGAGTGATTCCTCCTGTTCCTGTGTCCCAATCTCGAACAGTTGAAAGACTGTCTCCTGTCCCTGTGTCTCAGAATCGAGAAGTTGAGTGACTACCTCCTGTTTCTCCCTGTTCCTGAGCAGCAGTTTGAATGTTCTGAATGATGTCACAAGGTTAAGAAAGGATTTGATAACAGGGAATTTCAAACTTGGAGCAGCATTACACAAAGGTATCTAGAAACGTCTCCACCAAACATTTTATGCAGCCCGTCTGTTATTTTATTCCTGCCTCCTTTTATAAAGAGGGTGAAACATAAACAACAGTACAGTGTTCCGACAATACTCCCACGTACAGGGAAGACAGATTAAACAGTTTAAAAGATTTATAGTCTATCCCTCAGCAACCCTCATCCATTCCATCCAAACAGAGGCTGCATAAATCTTTAAACCGTATATTGCAATGAATTTGTAGAGTAAATATCACACTTTAACACTACAGTCACTGACTACAGCCCTGCACCTCTCACCAAGATCTTCAGAAAGCGCACGAGCTGACTGACCACGTGATGCCGATGCAGGATTGCAGTTCTCTCCAAGATATTCCCCTCCCGGTTTGAAATTAATTTCCTTCTAAATGTAGACTACAAATCCCACATTCAGGCACAGTTTCAAGGCTTGCAGAGCGGATTATATTCCTGCTTTAGCTGAACACAATGAGGGTGCATTTGGCAGACAAAGGAATCCTGAGGCTGGGATTTACTGTTCAGCTGGTGCCAGGGACGGACTCCCATAACGGTGAACGGGAGGTCGCTTTATAAAGAAAGGGGCACAATTCACTAATTGTGTTGCAGCGGAATTGCGTTTAATAAACACACCTTTACTGGATAACTGCCTGTATATTGAATGAAGGATCAAAATTGATGGAGCAAAGCGAATACAGTAGTTCCTATTTTATATATTCCGATGTTTAACCATACTAAAGGATGCGAACACTATGTGGGGAAAACTGAATTTAGGAGATTTTCACGATGATCTAGAATGGAGGATGCTCAGTGTGTTGAATGACCTATTCCTTTCCCGATGTTTCTGTGCAGTCTGTGGGAAAGCTCTGTAAATCCCGCCACCTGCTCTCAGATGTTAGGAAAGAAATCTCTGCAGGGTCAACAGTAGTATTTCCTGTTCCAATACTGACGCTGGTGCCAGGTGATCTGTACAGTTTTATCCTTTAAGACCCTGGAACAGTTTGATACAATAGAGTGTCTTGCTCGTCCGTTTCCGGGACCATTGAAGAGTTTATCACATGTCTGTGTGTCTGGAGTCACGTTTAGGCCAGACCAGGAAAGCATGGGAGATTCACTTCCTGAAAGGACATTGAGGAAGGAATTTGGTGTTTACAATCGACATTGGCTTCAAGGTCACTGTTAATGACTCCAGGTTTTACTTCTCGATATTTTATTAATTATAACATCCACCAGCTGCAAGAGCGTTAGCCTGGTCTGGATTAGTAATCCAGTGACTTTTCCACAACAACACCATCTCCACATGGGGACCACACTGAGCTGGTTATTTCTGTGCTGCTTGACAGCTCTGTCATAAAGAACTCCCACCAATGTGACTATCGTGACGGGACTCAGGGCGTGGTAAATGGTCAGACTGTAGTTATTCCCTTGTTATGGAATTGGACATAGCTGAGTAATTTTCCACATTACCAGGGAGATGTCAGAGTTGGAGCTGGAATGAAACAGCTTCCCCAGGGACACGGCTTGTTGTGCAGCACAAGTCTTCAGTCCTATTGCAGGAATGGTGTCAGGGTCCATTGCCTTTGTCGTATTTACTGTGTTCAGCTGTTTCTTCATGTCACATACAGTGAATCAGATCGATTAAAGACTGGCATCTGCGATTCTACGGGCAGCATGGCGAGGGTGAGGTGGATCATCAACTCAACATTCTGGCTGAGGACGGTGCAGATAATACAACCATGTATTTTACACTGATGTACAGGGCAGTCCCGTGATATAGGATGGCGATATTTATGGAGTCCTCTCCTCCAGTAAGTTGTTTAAAAGTCCATCGATATTTATTTCTGGATGTGACAGCACTGCAGAACTTCGATCTGATCTGTTAGTCTTGGGATCATTTTGCCCTCTGTATCAGATGTTAGTCCTGCTGTTTTGAATGTAACCATTCAAGTGCGGGAGCTTTAATGGATTAACATCAGGTTTGGGTACACATGGTTCCGACCCTATCATGTTCACCCGCACTCATCACTGAACCATAGATCAACTTGATGTTAATGGTAGGCTGAGGGATTATCCTGGGGAAAATGTTATGGATTGTAGTTGATTATAACTCTGCTGCTGCTTTATAATCCATTGACAGATGTGGGGAGTGGGTTGACGGGTAAAAGAGGGTGTGGCAAAAGACAAACATGCTTTTAGTCGTGAAGAACGAGAAGATCATGTGAAGTAGCCTAATATTTAAAATGTGAATGGGGAAAAGGGGTTCTCTGTATTGAGTGAACGATAAAGAAGATTCAACCATACAAGGTCATAGGGAGGCCAGGAGGGAGAATGTACGGAAACTGCAGAACAGTTATAATGGGGTCAGACTGTGAAGCTGTGAAATTGTACATTAACTCCTACAGGATGTAACGTACGAAAGTGTAAAGTGAGTTGTTGCTCGTGCTTGGGTTGTGCTTCCTTGGAACATTGCAGCAGCCCAGGGCCGAAATGTTAGCATGAGAGCAAGGTAGGTTATTGAAATGGGAAGCAATGGGAAGCAATGAGAAGGTCAAGATTATTTCCACAGACAGAGTGGGAGTGTTCCTCAAAGCAATCTCTGGTCTCGCCAATATAGAGTGACTGCATTGTGCGCAGCAATGATAGGAGATCAGATTGAAAGTTTACAAGTGAAATGCTGCTTCACGTGGAAGGTATGTTTGGTTCCTTGGACAGTGAGGAGGGAAGAGGTGAATGACAAGTGTTGCAGCTTCTGCAATTGCATGGGAAGGTAGAATGGGGGAGTGGGGAAGTGTTCTGGGTGATGGAGGGGACAGAGAGGGAATGGTTCCTGCGAAATTCTGACAGTGGGCGGGAGGTGAAGATGTGTTTGATGGTGCTGTCCTGCTGGACATGGTGGAAATGGCGTAAGATGATTATGTGAACATGGATTCTAGTGCAGGAAGAAGTGTGGACAAAAAGGAATCTATCATTGTTCTGGGATAGAGGGGACGGATTGAGGGCAACACCGTGGGGGATGGGACAGTGACAGATGAAGGCCCTGGCCACCAGAGTTAGGGGATTTCTGGTTTGAAGGAAAATGAGGTCACATTAGACGCAGGTCACAGGAATGTGGCATCATCAAACAGAAATAACAGAGATGGAGAAACTTGGAGAATGGAGTCAGCCTCCGCTGATGATGTGTTCAGCCACATGCGGAAGTTCCCCCTGAATGATTGAAATGAACCAGGCATCTACATTGAGGATTTCTGCCTCACATCTGGTCTGAAGCGGAATGTGAAAATAGACCCAGAGGAAGGTCAGTGAGTATACATGAGCAGACATTCAAGCAGATATCCCAAACCGCTCAGTAATTATTGTTTCTGTTCAAAAATAAGAATTCAGTAAGCAGAGGAACCACCCATGGTTGACAAAAGCTCTCAAGGATACTATTGATGAGCATTAGTGCAGGGCCAGATCTATAATATTTATTTCAGGGACCATAAGCTGATGTTAGGCGTGAATTTCAACTGTGCTTCCTGATTTACCCCCAGAAAACCCTGCCATTGATGCTCCATCCTCTTCCCTGCTCATCTCCCCTTCCTGATTCTAGGTTCTTTCTCTCAAATTACAGAGTACATTCTCTCACATTATGGTCCCCAACCCATTTCACCTGAAAGTCTTTGATCAAGTCCACCTACTCTGCTGTAGCATCAAGCTGCGTTTTGTGCTGCCACTTTGCTCTGGTCTCAGTGTGGCTCGGCCTCTCCATTCATGCTGTTTTACACCCTCCCACTCACATCTCACTCCGGAAAGTTTCATTCTTGGAATAAACATTATTGAAAACACCTCTCCCCCTTTGCACTGAATCCACACTGTGATCCAAATTTCAAAACGTATACTCAGCCTTCATCTCACTCTGCTAAAGGTCGACGCTGACTGTGTGGTACAAGAATTCCCCTTCTTATATGGTTCAGGCCAGAGATGCGCTTTCACACGGTTTGGACAAAGCAATTCAGGTGTTGGACCTCTTATTGGTACTCGTAACAGTTTCCTGCTGCCTTAGTATTGTAACATGGAGAAAAACAAATCACAGTAGGAAGCTAGGGCTTAGTGTTATTTACCTGTCATTTGAATAATGTCTCAAATTTGCAGTGCTTATCTTTAAATGCTTGTTCGTGAAGTTAGTGTCAGATAGTGCGTAGGAGGTTGAGGGATGACATTGTAGAAGTTTATAAAATCATGAGAGGTTTGAATTGAGTGACCAGCCAAGGTTTTTTTCCACGGGATGGTGGAGTTCAACCACAGAAGACAGAGGTTTAAGGTGAAAGAGGGAAGATTTGAAATGGACGAAGAGTCAATGTTTTCACACAGAGGGTGATGTGTGTGTATGGAATGGGCTGTCAGAGGAAGAATGGGAGATGCAAATACAGCTACAACATTTAAAACTCATTAGGACTAACATATAAATGGGAAACGCTTAGAGGCATATGGACAAAATGCAATCAGATGGGATTGGTTTAGTTTGGAAAACCTGGTCAGCATGGACAGGTTGGACCAAAGGGTCTGTTTTGTGCGCTATATGGCTGTATCAATCTAGAAAGCGAGGAAAAGGGGAGAATAGACAAGATGTAGTCAATTGGCAACAAATACAAAAACAAGCAGCACGAGCTTTTCCGAGAATGTGAGAGAATGTACTGTGTAATTTTAGAGGAAGAACCTGGAATCAGAAAGGGGAGACGAACAGGGAAGAGGATGGAACAGCAATGGCAGGGGTTTTTGGGGGTAATTCAGGAAGCACAGCTGAAATTCATGCCTAACATCAGCCTATGGTCCTTGAAATAAACATTATAAATCTGGCCCTCCACTAATTCTCATCAATAGTATGTACAAAAGTTCAAGATGAGTGTGTGACCTAAGGTGAAATTATATAGGAAAATGTACTGAGGATAATTGGAGGGTGTGACTGAAGAATTGGCTACAGGGAGCAGACAGATAATTTACACCCATGTTTTACATCTTTCCTCACAGGGGAAGGCACAGTAAGTATATCAATTATGTAAACAAAATGGTAATAGGAGGGAAGTTCTTGAAACATCTCGAACAAAAGAAACAAGGATTTTTTCTAACAGATTCAGAGTAGACAGGCCAGCAGTAATTCATATCTGGTTTTAAAAGAAACGATCACAGTCTTGGGATAATGGCGTCCTCTCTATCAGATGTTAGTTCTGCTGTTTGTTAATGTAAGCAGTAAGTGTGATAGCTTGAATGGGTTATCATCAGCTTTAGGTACACACGGTTCTGACCGTGGCATGTTCACCCACACTCATCACTGAACCGGAGATTGGCTTCATGGTAATGGTAGACTAAAAGATTATATTGTGGTTGAATATAATTCTACTACTGCTGCTACTACTACAGCTGCTATGATGTGCAGCATCACATGAATGCCCAGCTTGAGCCGCAATTTCTGCAATGAAATTCTGCTGCCTGTCCTCAATTTGCACGGGGACCCGGTCACCCTTCTCCCTGTACACAGTGCCCTATCCTGGTTTCTGATGTGGGAACACTTCCTTTTTGAAAAATTCTCATCCTGTTAGGCTGTCTTCATGATGCCATGCCTCCAATTTGTCGCATTCCTCAAAAGCATTTAAAGTTTTCACCTGAATCTCTTCCCCTCCGGTAATGCCATCTTCTCTTTAAAGTGAATGTGTTTCCCTCTGTTTCTCTCCATGACCCTGATTAAGATCTCTGTAGTGTCGGTGATGACAGTTTCAGAACTAATGAATTTGTCTACCTAGCGTGATCATTCACTTCCCGGTATATGGCGCTCCATGTTGGACAAGGCGTGTGAGCAGCTTTGACACACATGTTTGAAACTTGTTCAAAAACAGAAATTGCTGAAGACACTGACAAGTCTGACAGCATCTGTGGAGTGAAAGCAGAGGTAATCTTTCGGGTTCTCTGACTGTTCCTCAGAGCACCCAGTCAGTCCAACAATTTTTGTTTTTGTTTCAGATTTCCTGTATCCAATGATCTTTGCTATATTGAAAATTTATTCTGTAACTTTTCATTTTTGAATGAACTCAGGGGTCTGGCAACATCTCAGAGACATAGAAACAATGTTAATGTTTCAAGTCCAGTGTAAATCTTCTTCGGAATTACAAATGATTGGAAAGTGAGTGTTTTAGTATCTTGGTAAAGGTGGAAAAGAGTGTTTGGAGGCCCAGTGTAAAAGACAAATGGGCTTTAAATTGTGGTGAAAGAGACACAGTTATGTAATGGGTGTAAATTAATGTGTAAATATTAGAAATTGATTTCCTCTGTTGAATGCAACATAAACAAGACACGAACTTAGGGAGCTCAGGAGGGAGCATGTACGGAAAATGGAAAACAGCCATAGTGGGTGCAGGCTGTGAAGTTATGGAATTGAAGATTAATTCCTATAGACTGTAACGTACCAAAGTGTAAAGTGAGGTGTTACTCGAGCTTGGGTTGTGCTTAATTGGCCATGCTGAATTGCCGATTGTGTTCATGGATGTTGATGTTAGGTGCAATAGTTAGGGGTCTATGTATAGTATTAGGGTAGAGAATGGATAGATTCGCATATTCTTTGGAGGGTCAGTATAAACCTGTTGGGTTGAATGGCCTGTTTTCACACTCTAGGGATTCTAAGAAAATGCAATTCAGCATGGCCTGTTCACCTAACCTGCACAACTTTGAACTGTGGCAGGAAACTAGAACACCCAGAGGAAATCGAACCCAGTTCCGTGATGTTGTGAGGTAGCAGTGCAAAACACTGAACCACCGTGCCATCCAGGGCCGAAATATTATAAGACCACAAGTCTATACGAGCAGAAATGAAGCCATTCGGGTCATAAAGTCTGCTCCGCCATTCGATCACGAATGATCGATTTTCAACCCCATTTTCCTGCTTCCTCTCAGTAATCTTTGATCCCCTTGTCAATCAAATCTATCTGAGTCTGTTTTAAATATACTAAACGGAACATAGAACATAGAACAGTACAGCACAGAACAGGCCCTTTGGGCCACGATGTTGTCCCGAGCTTTAATCCTAATGTAAAATGTAGTAATTTAACCTACACACCCCTCACTCACTGCTATCCATGTGCAAGAGCAACAGTCGTTTAAATGTCCCCAATGACTTTGCTTCCACCACCAGAGCTGGCAACGCATTCCATGCATTCACAAATCTATGCGTAAAGAACCTACCTCTGACGTCTCCCTTTTACCTTCCTCCTAATATCTTCAAACTATGACTTCTCGTACTAGTCAATCCTGCCCTGGGGCAAAGTCTCCCGGTATTGACTCTATCTATTCCTCTCATTATTCTGTACACCTCGATCAGCTCTCCTCTCTCCTCCTTCTCTCCAGAAAGAAAGATCCAAGCTTGTTCAATCTTTCTTCATAAAGCAAGCCCTCCAAGCCAGGTAGCATCCTGGTAAACCTTCTTTGCACTCTCTCCAAAGCCTCTGTATCTTTCCTATATTAGGGCGTCCACAACTGGACACAATATTCCAAGTGTGGTCTCACCAGGACTTGTAGAGCAGCAGCAAAACCTCATGGCTCTTAAACTCGATCCCCCTATTAATGAAAGCCAAAACACCATATGGTTTCTTGACACCCTATCCACTTGGGTGGCAACTTTGACGGATCTATGCACTTGTGCACCCAGATAACTCTGTTCCTCCACACTGCCAAGAATCCTGTATTTATTGCTATATTGAGGATTCGAATTTGACCTTCCAAAAAGCATCACTTTGCATTTACCCAGGTTGAACTCCATCTGCCATTTCTCAGCCCAGCTCTGTATCCTGTCTATGTCGCGCTAGAGCCTACAGTAGCCCTCTATACTATGGATGTCACCTCCAACCCTTGTGTCATCAGCAAAGTTATTAACCCACACCATAACCTCTTCATCCAAGTCATTTATAAAAACTACAAAGAGCAGAGGCCCAAGAGCACAGCCCTGTGGGATCCCTCTCAACACTGTCCTCCAAGCAGAATACTTTCCATCCACAACCACTGTCTGCCTTCCGCCAACCAGAAAAGTCTGAATTCAGATAGCCAAATCTTCCTGTATCCCATACTTCCTGACTTTATGAATGAGCCTTCCATGGGGAACCCTCTCAAATGCCTTGCTGAAGTCCACATGCACCACATCCACTTCTCGACCGTCGTTGACCTGTCTTGACACCTCCTCAAAGAAATCAATAAGATTTGTGAGGCATGACCTGCCCCTCATGAAGCCATGCTCATTGCCTTTAATCACACAATTCTTTGCCAAATAGTCATAAATCCTATCCCTCAGAACTTTTTCCAAACTTTGCTGACCGCAGACGTAAAACTGACTAGTGTCTAATTGCCAGGGATTTCCCTATTACCCTTCTTGAAATAAGGAACAACATTCGCCTCCTTCCAATCCTCTGGTCGACTCCTGTGAAGAGTGAGGAGGCAAATATCATCACCAGCGGCTTAGCAACCTCCTTTATTGCTTCCCGGAGCAGTCTCGGATAAATCTGGTCTGGCCCTAGGGTCGTATCCATCTCAATGTTTTCCAAAATTGCTAGCACACCAAATTCATCAATCTTGATCTGGTCAAGACTGATCTGGCCCAGTTCCTCTAAGTTCCATTTACAACAAGTTCCCTTTCCTTGGTGAAAAGCGAAGCAAAAAACTCATTTAGGGCTTCCCCTATCTGCTCAGACTCCACGCATAAGTTCCCTACGCTATCCCTGATCGGCCCTACCTTCTCCCTGATCATTCTCTTATTCATCACATATGAGTAAAATGCTTTGGGTTCTCCCTAATCCTTCTTGCCAAGCCTTTTTCGTGCCCCACCATGGCTCGCCCTGTAATCCTCTAAAGCTGTGCTAGATCTTTGCTTCCTCCATCTTACGTAAGCTGCCTGCTTCCTTCTGACGAGACGTTCCTCTGTTCTCATCATTCCTTAATCTTACCCCTTCTTACCTGTCTCAGAGGGACAAATTTGTGTATCACTCACAACAACTGCTCCTTAAACAGTCTCCACATGTCTGCTGTGCCCTTTCTGTGGAACAATTGCTCCCAGTCTGTCCTTCCCAATTCCTGTCTGATAACATCCTAATTTCCTTTTCCAGAATTAAATATCTTCCCTCGGAAACTGCTCCTTTCACTCTCCCAGACTATGCTACATGTGAGGCAGTTGTAATCACTTTCACCAAAGTGCCCTCCTACCGTGAGTTCTGACACCTGTTCTGGCTCGTTGCCAAGCATCAAATCCAAAATAGCCTGTCCCCTCGTCGGTCTGTCTCCATACTGAGCAAGGAAACCGTCTTGAGCACACCTGACAAAAACGGTTCCATCCACACCATCTGCACGTAGGAGGTTCCAGTCGATATTGGAAAAGTTGAAATCACTCATAACAATAATCCTGCTACTTTTGCATTTTTCCAGAATCTGCCCGCTTATGAGATCTTCAATCTCTCTACTGCTATTAGGTGGTTTGTAGAAAACCCCAAATGCGGTGACTGTCCCCTTGCTATTCCTAACTTCCACCCATACTGACTCAGTAGACAAACCTTCCTCAACAACCTTCATTGCCGTAGCTGTGACGCACTCTTTGATTAGCAACTCTATACCCCCTCCTCATTTTCCACCCACCCTATTCTTTTTTAGATTACTTGCAGTGTGGAAACAGGCCCTTCGGCCCAACAAGTCCACACCAACCCTCCATAGAGCAACCCACCCAAAACCATTCCCCTACATTTATCCCTTTAAAGAACTCTATGGGCAATTTAGCATGGCCAGTTCACCTAATCTGCACATCTTTGGATCATGGGAAGGAAACCCACGGGGGAAATTTGCAAACTCCGCACAGTTAGGTCCCTGACGTGGGAATTGAACTTGGGTCTCTGGCATTGTGAGACAGCAGTGCTAACCATTGTGCCACCGTGCTGCCCTGAAGCATTTTTAAGCGTTCTAAACCCTGGAACATCAAGCAACCATCCCTGCCCCTGTGAAACCTAAGTCTCCGTTATGGCCACTACATCATATCCCCAAGTACTGATCCATGCTCTAAGTTCATCACTCTTATTTCGGACATTCCTTGCATTAAAGCAGACGCACTTTAACTGATCCCTTTGTTTCATCGCGTGAGAAACCTTCCTGATAGATTCAATATATCCTGTCACTGTCCCGTCTGCAACTAACCCCTCTCAGACATTCGGTCTTATTCCTAAACCCCTGCTAAACTCGTTTAAACCGGCCAGAATCACACGAGCAAACCTCCCAAACAGGCCATTTGTGCCCCTCCAGTTCAGGTGCAACCCGTCCTTCATGTACAGGTCCCACCTTACCCAGAAGGTATCCCGATGGTCTAGGTATCTGAAGCTCTCCCTCCTGCACCAGCCTCGCAGCCACGTGTAAAGCTGCATTCGCTGACTGTTCCTCATCTCACTAGCTCGTGGCACGTAGCAAACCAGAGATCACTACTTTACTCGTCCTGCTCTTCAGCTTCCAAACTAACTCTCTGTAGTCACTTTTCAGACCCTCAGTCCCCTTCCTGGCTATATCGCTGGTGCCAAATGATCTGGTTTCCACAGCCTTCTGTGGTAAGGAATTCCACAATTTCACCACTCTCTAGTTAAAGACGTTTCATCTTATCTCCGTTCTGATGGGTTTTCCCTTTGCTCTAAGCCTGTGTCCTCCTGTGCAAACGTCCTCACAATTCCGTCTGTATCCAGGTAATTCAGTATTCTGTAAGTTTCAATTTCGATCACCCCTCATCCTTTTAATCTCCATTGAGTATAAACCCAGAGTCCTCATGTGTTAAGCTTTTAATTTCTGGTGAACCTTCTCTTGACACACACCAAGGCTAATACATCCTTCATGATGTATGAGGCACAAAATATTGGAAAAGTGGTCTGACCAGAGCCTTAGAAAGCCTCAGAATCCCACCATTATATCCTACTCCTCTCGAGATGAATGACAACATTGTATCTGTCTTCTTAACTACTGAATCAACCTGCAAGTTTATGTAAGGCGAATCCTGGATTTGGAATCCAAGTCCCTTTGTTACTTAGATTTCTGATTTTTTTCCCATTTAGTAAATAGTCCATGCCTGTATTCTTCATACCAAAGTGCATGACCTCGCACTGCCCCACATTGTATTCCATCTGCTACTCCTTTTCCAACTCCCTTAAACTGTTGAATTCTTTCTGCAGGCTCCCTGCCTCCTCAATACTATATGCCCGCCCACCTATCTTTGCATCATTTACAAACGCAGTCAGAATGCCTTCTGTCCCACCACTCAGATCATTAACCTGTAAGGTGAAATGTTGTGGTCCAAACACTGACTCTTGTGGAACACTGGTAGTCACCGGCTGCTATCCTGACGGGGACAATTTTATCCTCACTATGACTCCTTCCAGACAGCCAACCTTTTATCCATGCTAGTACCTGGCCTCTGACACCATGGGTACTTATCTTACTCTGCAGCCTCCTGTGCGGTACCATATCAGAGGCCTTCTGGAAGTTCAGATAGGTAACTTTCTCTGGTTCAACACGCCGTTACCTCCTCAAAGAATTCTCATTATCCTGACAGAAATGTAGGTTATTGAAATGGGGAGCAATCAGAAGGAAATGGTCATTCCTACAGACAAAGTGGAGATGTTCCTCAAAGCAGTTTCTGTTTGGCTCACTAATGTAAAGGAGACTGCACTGTGAGCAGCAATGACAGGAGACTGGATTGAAAGAGTACAACTGAAATGCTAATTCACCTTAAAGGTGTGTTTAGGGTCTTGGACAGTGAGGAGGGAAGAGGTGAATGGGCAAATGTTGCAGCTTCTGCATTTACATGGGAATGTGCCATGGGGTTGTGAGGAAATCTTCGGGTTGATGGAGCGTGCCACAGAAGGAATACTGTCTGTGAAATACTGAAAGTGGATGGGAGTGGAAAATATGTTTGATAGTGCTGTCCTGCTGGAGGTGGTGGAAGTGGCGGAGGATGATTCTGTGAATGCAGCTTCTAGTGCAGTAGGAAGTGAGGGCAAGGGGAGATCTATCATTGTTCTGGGAAGGAGGGGATGGAGTGAGGGCAGAAGTGAGGGAGACGGGACAGTCACAGCTGAAGGCTCAGTCCATCAGAGTGAGGGCATTTCTAGTTTGAGAGTAAAGGATGTCATGTAGGAAGCTTCCCACTGGGATGTGACATCATTGAACAGAAATCACAGAGCCAGAAAAACTGACACAATGGAGTCACTCTCCATGTGTTCAGCTACATACGTAGGTTCCCCCTGAATGACTGATAAGAGCCAGGCATTTCAAATGCAGATTTATGTAATATATCTGGTCAAATGCGGAGTGTGGAAATAGACACAGGTGAAGGTCAGCAGATGTGTGAGGGGTGGGGGAACATTTAAGCAGATACTGCTTATTAACGCTCAGCTATTATTGACTCTGGTCAAAAAGAAGATGATATGAAGATGTGAAGATGAACCACCCATGATACACAAAGGCTGTGAAGGATACTAATCAATCACAAACTAAAGAATTCAAATTGGTGAGTTCTAACGTTGGCCACATTTGGGAAGTTTGCTTTTGGAACCAGAAGCAGATTGTACAAAACAAAATACAAAGAAAAATATTGCAAAACTGGTAAGAAATATGAAAAAAAACACTAACCACAAGAGTTTTCCCATATCGAATAAAAAACGTTTATGATGTGCGTGTGACCCTTAGAAGAAAGGCAGTAAAGAATATGTGGGACACCTGTAGGATGTGACTGGGGGACTGGTTTCAGGGAACAGGCAGAGAATTTAAAACAGTATTTTACATCGTTCCTCACAGGGGAAGGCACAAAGTGTTTCAATATTATAAACAAAATTGTAGTCAGATGAAAGTTTTGCATTGTCTCTAACAAAACGAACAAGGCTTTTCTCAAACAGAAACGACCAAGGGTAAACAGCTCATCAGTAATTCATAGCTTGTTTTTATAGAAGTGGTTACAGAGTGACTAGTGGCACTGTGTGAAATATTCCATAACTCTCGGGATTACAGGAGTGTTGCAGTGAAACTGGCGAAACTCCAAAGTAGCGCCTGTCTTCAAGAAGAGAGTGAGTCTTCAAGTGTTTAGGTGCTCCCTTTGCCTGAATAGTGGAGCATATTTGAGAGGATTAATGGCCTCATGATGCACTTTCTTCCTGAGTGATTTTTAAAAAAGTAAAACTCTGCTCCTTCCTCTGATGCGTTACATACTGGGGGATGAATATTTTTCTCAAGTTGAATTATTTTTAAAATTATCTGGAACATTGTACAAACGATATCATCCAGAGAATTCTAGAAACTGTACTCATAACAACATTTTATAAACATGTGGGGATATTGCGTAGGTGAGAGAGAGAGGTGCTGTATTGCGGTGGTGAGAGTGATGGAGCCTTATTCTGGGGAAGGCTCTAACAGATATACAGTGAGTGTGAGAGAGTAGAGAGAATACGGTGACCCTTATCCTGACAGAACGGGGAAGGTGCTTTTCCGGTATTGCTGGACTTTTCTTCGGACCGTAGATACTGCACTGAGCTGGGTGGTGTGCTCAGCCCATGCTCGGTGAGTCTGGTGGTGTGGCTCCCTCTGGGAAGAGAATTGTCCCCCTCTGTACTAGACCATTCACCAGGACTTCCGTGCCCCTGTCGACAAGGTGTGGTGTAATTTCCCTAATCTGCCATGCTCGGGGTAAACTATGCAGGGCAGCTCCAAACTGAGAAAGCTCAACCGTGTGGCCATTCGCCTTTTAATGATGGCAGCAGTGCCAGTGATCACTGCATATCCAGGGGCATCCGGGCGATGGTGAGCACCTCCATCCATGATGTGTGGGAGAATCGGGCTGGCATTGAATGAGAGGGACACCATGGAGTGAGGTGGATAGTTAATGAGGTGAGTTCGATAAGATAACACCAGGAAACTAGCTCTGCCTCGTGCAGACATTCCTTCTGTCACACTCAATGAAAATGGCACTAAGACAAATTATTGTCAGATTCAGCCCAATCAGTCGAAGACTCTTCTGACCCTACTCCCAATTACAAAGCTGCAGGACAGATGCTTATCCAAAACACTCCATCATCTTAACTTACACCAATATCCTGCTCACCCATCATTCCTGTAAACAGTGGCCTATATTGCAAGCTGCTATCGAAATGTTTTCCTTTCACAATTTTTAAACCTCCCATCAGATCATTCGCTGAAATTCTCTCTCAATCTCCCCCTGTCATTTAACCAAGCTCCTCCCATTTGTTGGTATTTAAACTGATTCCCCCGCCATCTCTCTCTGGCAGTGAGTTTCACACCCACAGCTCTCCTGTGTCATGCCACACTGGAGATATGGAGCTGTAAATGGAGAAGTGCTGCACATCCTGTCGCTTCCAGCATGAGCTGCAAGGTTCCCCACGCTGGGCAGTGATCTAACACAGTGTTACTCAGCAATGCTGTGATTGGTGTACACTGCTGTGTATGCTGGGAAGGTAACTGCTCCAGATTAATAGATACATTCACTGCTATTCACTGCACAGTTTCACATACTGCACAGATATCCAGTCTGTGTGTAAACAGATCATCTAGTACAAGTTTATAGATCAGTGCACTGTTGGACAGATAAGTCGTGAACTGGTGAGCTCTAAATAATGTTCGATCCTCGACGAATTGCTGAGCAGTACACTAGCCTGGTCTACGCAGTGCTTCATGCTGAGCAGGTATCTCATCTGGGCTTATACATGTCCGGGCTGGATCTGAGAGATGGATTGAGTATCTGATATAATTCCTAACATGACTATCACTCCTCCAGCTCGGCCCATTCCGCTGGTATATATGAGGTGCTGTGTTTGAGATAGAATTTACTTGATCAAAATATTCGTCATTAAGCAAAACACAATTTATTCGAAAACTGTTGATAAAAGACAACAACAAAAGGAAGAGGAACTTGCAACAACATAATTCTGTTGGAACACTTAGCAGAATAATAGTTTATTTAACTACTATACAGTAACTGCTCCAATATGTCATCATCCAATAGCACACAAATGTCAAAAAACAAATGCAGTAAACTGACATGCAGTTCTCCAATCCAGGAGGAAAGAACATCAAAATACATTTCCAAGAGAAATCACAGTCAATGTGTAGCACTCGGGAGAGGTTTCCTGCCTTCCAACCCTGCTGAGACCCCAGCAATAACTGGCAAAAGGTAAAACTAAGAATCCTGGTTCTGTGAGAGTTTGACCATCACTCCACAGGACCAGGCCGTGACTGCAAGAACACAAGGAATAGACTGTATCTACATCGTCTATGGCTCTGTAGGTGTCTCTCAAAAATGCCTAAACCCACCGAAGCCGTTAAATGCTGGACAGACAAAAGTCAAAGTTAAACATAAATAAATAAAATGAAAAGCTGCAGCGGGCCTGGTGATCAGACACA
Source organism: Chiloscyllium punctatum (assembly GCF_047496795.1). Taxonomy (NCBI): domain Eukaryota; kingdom Metazoa; phylum Chordata; class Chondrichthyes; order Orectolobiformes; family Hemiscylliidae; genus Chiloscyllium; species Chiloscyllium punctatum. The sequence goes on along the minus strand of NC_092772.1, from coordinate 75,943,180 downwards.
GACGGCCTCAGGAGCCCAGCAATTCCTCCACTGCCAAAACACGGCAGACTTATCGAGCTTGTGAAGAGAAAGAATTATCTCTCTCCCTCACCTCTATGTTTACAACTGGAGATGTGCCATGAGCCCAATAATCAGCGATATCTAAATCCCACCCACACCAAGTATTATTGTGATACATCAGAGTTGCCGTGAAATGGGTTAACTGGAGCTGTTTGTTCAGTGACTGTGATTAATATCAGTCTTCCTGGATCTGACTGGGTCACTGGAGGATTTCCCTCTTCCATAATGAGGGACTTACTTCACCTTGTTATGCCATAGTATTCGGGGTAGTGTCAACCTCAACAAGATTGGGATCAGCAGCTACAGAGAAAGAGCGAGAGATCAGAATCTGAGAACATTAGAATGTTCCAACAATGGATCAAAATCTGAGAACATTAGACTGGAATGTTCCAACAATGAACAGGCGTTTATCCTGGGGTCTTTATTGGCTTTCTCAGGATTGGCCGCAGTTACAATTGCGGATACGATCCGTACTGTACATTATTCAAGCTGGGTACTATCCCATCCTCGCTATTATTGGTGTTCTTGGTAAGTCTATCTCTGTCAATTATATCAATGATGCTGAATGTTATTGCTATTCTGGTTGATTATATTTAACAAATACATAAACTTTCCGTCACAAACGCCACTTCCTTCTCATGCATTTCCAAACTACTTACTCATAAACATCTGAGAAGGAATAAGACTGTTCGGAAACTTGACTCTCCTTTTTACCGTGAACTGTTTTATGTCTCCATATTCTCTCTGACATCAAACCTGCTGATACCCCCTTCATAATATCCCCAATTTCCAGCTCTGCCTGAGTTATGTTGCTGACTTCGCTATCATCTACACCTTCGTTAACAACAGATTTTATGGCTCCAGTTCACTTCTGACCTCTCTTCCAGTTCCAAATAGTTTGACCACAAACATGTTCTTGTCTCTACAGTTACTTCACAACAGGGACTCTTAAATAGAGTAATAATGTCACTGACGGTGTAATTCAGTGACACAGGATATGAATCCAGAAGCATTGTCTGAAATCCTACCACAGTCAATGACTAAATTTAAATTCCAATGGCAAAAATTGGAATGAAACCTAATTTCACTCATGGTAACCATAACACATCAGGATTTCTTTTCTTATTTTATTGATAACCTTTGGTAAAGAAACCTAACATGTTTGCCCTGTCAGAACTAAGTGTCACCTCAGACCCACAACAATATGGTTGCCTCCATATTGCCTTGACAAATGGCTGCGTGGTCAAGGGCAGTTGTGATGAACAACAAATGTTGCCCTTACCAGTGATGCTGGCATCCCGCGAAACAGCAACATTAAAGGTGAAATAACCAAGGAAATGTGGATGCTGGCGATCTGAAATAAAATTCTCCACCGTCTGAAAGAATGTTGGAGAATCTCAGCAGGTATGGCAGTCTATCGGAAGAAACACAAATAGCGTTTCGAGTTCAGTGAACCTATCAAAACTGAATGCAACTGAGCAATAATATTATTATATCAGGGATGGTTGGAAGGGTGAGCGGGAGGTTTGTGTTGAGTGGATGATGTCCAGCAAGGGAGAGAGAAAGAGAGAGAGTAAGAGTGTGTGTGTGTGTATGTGTGAGAGAGAGAGAGAAAGGTAAAGCAAGAAAAAGGATTACTGACGATGGACTAGAAGGAAAACAGAATGGGAAGTTGTTCTAACATTTCCCCTTTTCACACATTCCTGAATATCATATTTATTATGGTATGCCCTTGCTTACCGTGAGTTATGTTCCCTCTATCTCGCGTCTCTGAGTGTGGTGATCAACTCCATCAGCAATACGTATAGTTGCTGAGATATAGAGAAACATAATGTTACATTGTCAACTGCTTCTTTGGAGAGAGGAATTGTTACTGTACGACTGTGTGGAGATGTAAGAGCTTTCTCAGCCAGGAAGCGAAACTGAGGAGACCGAGGCATTTTCAACACTGACTGAATGCACTGTGGGTGTGGGGAATTGACTTGCTGATGTCATCTAGAAAGTCAGTGGAGGGTCTGTGGATGGTGTTCTCAGGATTGTCATGTCAGCTACTGGGTTCATTCAGGGAGCCCCGAGGGTCTGTGGACCCCACTCTGAATACTGCATTTGCAGTGTGTCTGGGTCCATTAGTAAACAAATGGAGCTACGACTACAAAGAAGGGAAGCTGTGTAAACAGGGAGGAGCAGGTCACTGTACTATACTCTCTGGGATTTCCAGGAACATTTGTCTAAGCTGCACCCATTCAGTGTAAAGTGTAATACCAGCTTGTCTCAAAATTGAGGTTGTAACTGAGCTGTATCCCCTCCTTCATTATAACCTGTAGTCTCATACCAGGGACAGGACTGTGCTGGCACTCACGATGAATTAAACTGGATTGATACTGGAACTTTGCAGGCAGCAGTGGGTAATATATCCACCATCTCTGAAGTGCAGTCCTCCAATATATTCACGAGCTGACTGAAGCCATCTACCTGCTGAGAGGAATGCTTTGGATCCATTTCCACAGAGGAAGGTACAGAAACTAATTTCCAGAAATATTGGGGAAAAGAGTGACTGGTAAAAATGGGAAACTGCAGGAAATCAGAATTAATGAAGAGTATGTTATTGAAAATCTAATTGAATTGAAGTTTCATAAGTCGCTGCATCTGATGAGCTCCATCCCAGAGTGATTGAGATCAGAACAGAGCTAATGAAAGAATTACTGATTATTCTTCAAAGCTAGTTAGATTCTGGAATGGATGCTGCAGAGTGGAAAACATCTATTGTAAACTTCATTGTTTAAAACAGGGTGGAGAGGGAAAACAGAAAACTAAATAGCTTGATGTCAGCTGAGGGAAAACAACTATTGGAACCTTTTATAAGGAATGTGACAACTAGAAATTTGTAGAATAATTATATAATTTGGTACATTCGGCCTAGATTCAGGAAAGGGAAATGATCTTTGATAAACCTGTTTATGGAGATTGTCCATTGTGACATCGACAGTTGAGAACCAATGGGAGTGGAGTATTTGTATTTTTAGAAGACGTTTGACATGTTTGAATACAGGTGAGTGGGGAATGTTAGAGTCCATAGGTAGGTAGGGGTGGAATATATACCACATGGATGAAACATTGGGTAATGGGGATACGAGAAGAATATTGTTTTTGTCTGGACTGAAGGATTGATGGGTGGCAGCAGGATCAGTGTTTGGGCAATAGCTGTTCACAAGGTATAAAAATGATTCAGGTATGAACAACAAATATCATCATGTACAGTTATATTTATTAAACAGTAGAGAGGTTGGCGAGTGCTTTTGTTGAAAGAACCTGGATGTCCTTGGTCATAAGATACTGACAGAATTCATACAGGGCAGGAAGTAAATGATATGTGCCTCTTCATGCAAAATGATTGAAGTATCAAAGTTAGAATATCTTTCCCAATGATCGTGTTTTGTTGAGAAAGTATTTGGTGCTTTGTGTAAAGGTTTGGTCTGCTTTATAAACAATGATCCCTTTGTCACTGAGAGAGTGTACTGGAGTTTGACCAGACTAAACACTGGCATGATGTTACCATGAGGAGAGAGCGCAGTAACTATGTGTTTAATCTGTAGTGCTGTGAGAGAATAAGAAGTTGAGGCTTGATGGGAATGGACAGAAACTCATTAAGTCCAAAATAGTTGAATGGGGTGACAATGTCAAACTTTTCATTGGATGTTTGATTCACGACAGTTTATGTGCATCTGCAGAGCTCCCATGTCGATTGACAGAGAGGTACAGACTCTGAATGAACTCTGAACACTGTAATGCACAGTTACTGTGTGACACTGCATTGAATGTCACTTTGTACACAATCCTGTCAGCAGCCAAAATACCTTCATTCTGAAACAGTTCGTTATTCCCTAACGGTTTCCACCTCCACGGAGACCATGGGTCTGCCTTCTTGGAGATGGAAGATAACTTGGAGAATGGCTAAAAAATGTTGGCTTCATTCCGACTGCCAGAAACTCATGTTAAAGTAACACATATGTACCATGAGTAATTAAGCCGTGTGGATCAATTTGGAGCAGTCTGTCTGTGCAGCCCCTGCTCCATTTGTTTGTGATGTTGGAGCATCTCTGACACTTTCCTGTTCCTGAGTTAGTGGCTTGTCAAGCTGAATAACCTCTTCCTGTTCCTTTGTAAGTGACTCCGGGTGTGAAATGGTTCTGTCTGTTCCCATGTACGTGACATGTGGGAGAGAGCAGACTCCCTGTCTTCCTGTGCAACAGGCAGGAGGGACTGAATGGTCCATCCTTCTTCTTTGCGCAGTAGTTTTGATGGAATAAATGGCTTCCCCATATTCTTGTGAAACCAGATTGAGGTGCTGAATAAACTCCTCGTTTTACTGTGGAAATGTACTGTGCTGTGACATAAATTTTACCCAGACTTTAACAGTACGATCTTGAATGTTGTCCAGGTCTTGCAGCACACGGTCACAAACTGTTTCAGGAGTTGAAGAGGGACAACTTGTCCTGAAAACTTTGTAAACTTCAGTGAATGCCCTCTCTTCTGCTGGCATGGTGGCTCAGTAGCTTACACTGCTGATTCACAGCGCCATGATCCCAGGTTCAATTCCAGCCTTGGGCAACTGTCTGTGTGGAGTTTCCGCGTTCCCCACTTGTCTGCATAAGTCTCCTCCGGGTGCTCCTGTTTCCTCCCATAGTCCGAAGATGTTCAGGCCAGGTGAATTGGCCATGCTAAATTGTCCATTATGTTAAGTGCATTAGTCAGACGGAAATGTGTCTGGGTGGGTTACTCTTCAGAGGGTCGTTGTGGACTGGTTGGTCCGCAGTGCTTGTATCCACACTGTAGGGAATCCAATCTGCTCAGTTTGGACTCAGTGGGCTGAATAGCCTCCTTCCACACTGTAGGGATTATGTGATGACAAACTGAAGAAGCCTGGGCTGAGGAAGCTACGCTGAGGATCTCCTGCAGATGTGTCCCACGGCTGAGATGATTGATGCCCACCAATGATAATCATCTTCCCTTGTGCAATGAATGACTCTAAAAAGTGGAGAGGTCATGATTAATTCTCATTAAGTGCGATTTACCAGGAGGAGATTTACCAGGATGTTGCCTGAACTGGAGGGCAGGTATTATGAGGAAACCATGAGGAGCGAGGGCTTTTTTCACTGGAGGTGTACAAGATGATGAGAGTCATAGAGAGAGTGAATAGCCAGAAGCATTTTCCCAGGGCAGAAATATCTATGACTAGGTGGCATAATTTTAAGACAATTGGAGGAAGGTTTAGGGGAGATATCAGCGGTAGATTCTTTACACAGAGAGTGGTGGGTGAGTCGAATGCACTGCCAGCAGTGATAGTAGAGTCAAGTACGTGAGGGAAACTTAAGAAACTCTTGGATAGGCACATGGAACAAAGTGAACGGAAGCATGTAGATTAGTCTGATCTTAGAGTAGGATAAATGGCACAACGTCGAGTGATGAAGATCCGAACTGTATGCATTCATGTAGACTCTGAGCTCAAAACTGCATGAATTCATGGAAAAAACCCGTTATCTCACTTTTTAGATTAGAATCAATGTAAACGTCATGGCATAGAGAGAGAACACAAGGAGGCAACACTTTCACCATATTGTCTCGGCATCACCATTGTTAACAGTTAACCTGAGAATGCAACTTTAAAAAAAAGGTTTTGTGATTTACATATGAAGAAGAGACACTATCATGGTATTCTAACAGACGAAAGGCTTAACAATCAAATTTTCAATGTATAATTTCAGTTCCATCACACTGCAAATTTGTGCTATACATTCTGTGTTAGGATTGAGCCCTCCACTATCACCTGATGAAGGGGCGACGCTGAGGAAGCTAGTGTGCTTCCAAAGAAACCTGTTGGACTATTACCTGGTGTTGTGTGATTTTTAACTGTGTACACTCCATTCCAACACCGGCATCTTCAAATCAGTACTGTTCTTTGTTCTGTGTTCTATGGAAGTGCTCAAGAAGACTTGGACATTGAGGAAGATTTGAGACTTGGTCAGATTGATCTTAGGTGAAGGGCAAGACAGGCTAATGATGTGAATGACCTGCCTCTGTTTCTGATGTTCTCCCATTCTGTTATTGGAAAGTTAGTTGGTGTTATTTTCCTGGAAGGTCTTTTATGGAATGTTGCAATCAGTGAGACCAACGGATTTGTGAGCCATCGCTGGGTGAGATTTGGGGGCTGTATTCACAGTGAATCTGGGTCTACAACATGATCAACAAATGAAGCACAAGTTACCTGCTAGCAGGTTTGAGGGGTTGAATGGAATGCAGAAATATGGGATTGAGGAGCAGAAGTGGGTCATTAGAGAATTTGAGCCTTCTCCACCAGGCATTAAGATTGTGGCTGATCAGATTGTGGTCTCAGCCTCATTTTCCTGCCTGTGTCCCATTATCCATGAAGCACTTCTCTCTCAAAACTTTAGCTAACTCAGCTGTGAATACTTGTAATCATAGAGACACCACAAACTTTTGGGGAAGAGAATTCCCATTCAAATGGCCCTTTATGAATTTTCCCTCATCCTGTTGTGAGAATAAGAGAGTCATACTGCGTGGAAACAGATCCTTTTGTCCAAATTGTCCAGGCCAATCAGGCATCTTAATCAGATCTCTTCCCACTTGTCAGCATTTGACCCACATCCCTCTCAACCATTTCTATTTATGTACCTTTCCAGTTACATTTTAAACGTGTAACTGTACCCACTTTCACCACTTCCTCTGACAGTACACCCACCAGCCTCTGTATGAAAATGTTTCCCCTCAGGTCCCTTCTAAGTCTTTGCCCTGTCACCTTCACTCTATGCCGTCTAGTTCTGGACGCCCCTACACTGGGAAAAAGATCTTGCCCATTCAGACCATCCATACCCCTCAGGACTTGTTAAACCTCTGTCATGTCACCATTCAGTCTCTGATAGGCCAGGGGAAAAAGCCTCAACCTGTTCATCATCTCCCGGTAGCTCAAACCCTCAGGTTCCAGAAAATCCTTGTAAATCTTTTCTGCACCCTTTCAAGCTTAACAACATCCATCCTTTAGCAGACTCAACTGACATGTACGCAGTATTCTTAAAGTGGCCTCACCTACGTTCTGTAGAAGCGCAACACCCTACCCCTACTCCTATACTCAATGCTCTGGCCGATTAAGGCAAGCATGCCAACTACGTTCTTTACCACTCTACCGACCTAAACTCTACTTACAAGGAACGATGAATCTTCACCCGTAGTTCTATTTGTTCAGCAACATTTCCCAGCGCACTACCCTGCTTTAACTTACCAAAATGCAAAACCTCACAAATATCTAAATTAAACTCCATCTGCCAGTTCATGACTCATTGATGGTCAAGGATCCCGTTATATTCTGAGATCATCTTTACTGTCCACTGCACCACTTCGGTGATGTTATCTGTAAACTTACTGACCATGCCTCCGATAATCACTTCAAAGTTGTTTATATCCGTGATTAAAAAGCAGTGAGCTCAGCACTGATTCTTTCAGCACGCCGCTGGCCACAGGTCTTCAGTCTGGAAAACAATCCATTACCTTCAATCCAATTTTGTATCCAATTGATTAGTTTTTCCTAGATTACATATAACCTAATTTTAGTAATCTGTCTACGATGGGGAACCTTATTTAATGCCTTGCTGAAGTTTGTGTAAAAATTGTACACCACAGTGTCTTCTTCAATCTTCTTTGTCACCTCTTCATCATCCTCAATCACATTAATTAGACATGACTTCCATCACACAAATCCATATTGACTATCCCTAATCAGTCCTTCTCTTTCTAAATAGATGTAAATCCTATCCCTCAGACTCTCCTCCAACGAACTCCTCGACACTAACGTTGGTTGATACTGATATAAAAAAATAAATATTACTATGTTGGTGATATGGCCAATGATATAGTTCTTAGAGTGTCAGTTCTCAGGGTCAGTGCTAGGAACAAATCAGGCAGATTTCTTTAATCTGCTAAAACAACACGTTTATGACCAAAACAAAGTTGCTCAAACTATGGTGGAAAAAGGAATGACGAGAGGATATTGCAAATATGTACATTGATACTTTTCTTTGAAAAATACTGAGAAATACATGCAGACACTCTCTCTCTCTCTCTCTCTCTCTCTCTCACACACACACACACACACACACACAAACAAACACATACACAGGCACACACACACACACACACACACACACACACACACACACACACACACACACACACATGCACACGCACGGATACACACACGTATTGTTGATAACAAACTGAAAAGCAAAATATCTGCAAATTTAACTTGAAAGAACATTGTCCAAATATGATTCAAACTCATGACCAAAGGAAAAATGATAGTTTGACTCAAATGCTGTTCTATTTGCAGAGTCATCAAGTCCTACAGCATGGAGAGAGACAGAGAGGCTCTTTGGTCCAAACTCGTCCATGCTGACCCAAATATCCAACCACACTAAGCTCATTTCCCAGCACTTGGTCCATAGCATTCTCGTCCTTTCCTGGCCATGTACTTGCCCAAATGCCTTTTAAATATCGTTAATATAAATGCTTCAACCACTTCCGTTGGCAGCTCATTCCCTTTGTGTACCACTCTCTGTGTATAACAGTTTCCATCAGTTTCCCTTATATTCATTCCCCTCTCACCTTAAACTGATGCCCTCTCCTCCTCAATTCCCCTACTCTAGGAAAAAAAGGCTGGATCCATTCACCCTAACTGTGTAAACTTCTATAAGGTCCCTCTCAGTCTCCTATTCTCGAAAGAAAAAAGTCCTCGCTTGTCCAACCTCTCCCTATAATTCATACTGTTGAGTCCTGGCAACATTTTTATAAATTCCGTCTGCACACATTCCAAACTAAAAACATCCTTCCGATCGCAATGTGACTAAAACTGAACACAACACTACAAGTGCAGCCTCACCAACATCCTGTATAACTGCAACATAACTTCCCAACTGCTCTCCTCCATGTCCTGACCGATGGTGCCTCGTGTGGCAAAAGCCTTCTTCATTGCCATGTCTAACTATGACCCCACTTTCAGAGAACGGTGGACCTAAACTCCATGGTCCCTCTGCTCAACTACACTCCTTAAGGTCCTACCAATCACCATGAAACTCCTACCTTGATCGAACGTTGCCAAAATATTCCTCGGCCCACTTCTCCAGTTTGAACAAGGTCCTGGTGCAATTTCTGATATACGTCCTCATTGTCCACGATACCACCTATTTTAGTGTCATCTTCAAGTTTCCTAATCATGCCTTGTACATTCGCAAGAATATCATTGATACAGATAACAAACAGCAATGGGCCCAGCAGCGATCCCTGAGGCACTTCATGTGTCACAGGCCTCCAGTCCGAGAGCATCCTTCCACTATTACCCTCTGCTTATTACCATGAAGCCAATTGTGTGTCCAATTCGCCAGCTCCCTCTGGATTCCATGCGATTCTAACCTTCCAGACCATCCTATCAATGGTAACCTGGTCAAAGGCCTCCGTGAAAACCATACAGACTATGTCGACCGCCCTGCCCTCATCAACATTCCTGGTCACTTCATCAATGAACTCTAACAAATATGAGCGGCATGATCTCCCACTCACAAAGCCATGCAATATTTCCAGTCTAAAAACATCTATTAAAAATAATAATGAATACTAACAAACTAAATAATAAATAATAATAAGATGACATTTTCAGTGGAAAATAAATTATCCATGGTATGTGATACTGGAATGTGCATCATTGGTGTAGGGCAGAATAAATTTTGTCCCTGTGTCATTGAACTGTGTTGAAAAAAGCAATGGTGGCACGGTGGTTCAGTGGCTAGTACTGCTGGCTCATAGTGCCATGGATCCGGGTTTGGTTCCAGCTTCGGGTGACTATCTGTGTGGAGTTTGCACATTCTCACTGTGTTTGTGCCTGTTTCCTCTACGTGCTCCACTTTCCTTCTACAATCCAAAGATATATAGGTCAGGTGAATTGGCCTTGCTAAGTTACCCATAGTGTTATGTGCATTCGTCATGGGTAAATATAGAGTAGGAGAATGGGACTGGGTGTGTTAGTTTGGAGGATCGGTGTGGTCTTGTTGGGCCAAATGGCCTGTTTCCAAACTGAAGGGAATCTGTCAAAAAGACTATTTCTAATCAACCCTTATTTTTCCAAATGCATGTATATCTCATCCCTCAGAGTCTTCTCAAGTAACCTACGTACCACAGATTTACACTTCGTCGTCTATTGATCCCAGATTTTTCTTTGCTTCCCTTCTTGAATAATGGCACCACATTTGCTACTCTCCAATATTCTGGAACCTAAACTGTAGCTAACGCTGATGCAAAAATATCAACCAGGGTCCCCGTAGTTTCCTCTGTAGCCTCTTGCAGTGTTCTTGGTGCATCTGTTTAGGACCAGGAGATTGATCCACCTTCATACATTCGAATGTATCCAACACGTCTTCTCCTGTGATATTGACTCACCCCAAGATAACCTTACGACATTTGTTAACCTTCCAAGTCTTCATGTATTTCTCCACGGTAAAGGCAGAGGAGAAATATCCATTGAGAATCTCGCAAATCTCCTACGGTTCTCGGCATGCATGTCCACTTTGGATCTTGAGGGGTCATATTCTCATTTAGTTATTCATTTTACTTTAATATACTTAATGAACCTCTTTGCATTCACCCTAAACTTCTCAGCCAAAGCTACCTTGTGCCCCCTTTTTTCCCTCCTGATTTCCATTTTCAGTAAACTACTGTATCCCGTGTACACCTCCAGGTATTCCCTCGATCCCAGCTGCTTGGACCTGAGCCACGCCTCCTTTTTGCTGGTCAAAGCCCCAATATCTCCTGACATCCGACGTTCCCTCTTCCTACCAACCTTGCCTTTTACCCTCACAGAAACATATAGACCTTGAACTGTAGACATTTTACTTTTAAAGGCCTCCCACTTGCAGGAGGTCCCTTCGCCTGCAAACAAACCCCTCCAACCAACCCCTACAACCTCCTGTCTAATTCCATCAAACTTCGCCTTGCCCCAAGTTTGAACTTGAACATGTGGAGCAGTTTTGTCCTTCTCCGTAACTATTTAAAAATTAATGCATCTGTGGTCACGGGTCCCAGAGGGCTCCCCCACTGTCACCTCAGTCACCTGTCCTGCCCTAGATCTTAGAGTAGGTCAAGTTTCGTCCCTTCCCGAGTTGCACTCTCTACTTACTGCGTGACGAAACTATTCTGAACACACTTAATAAATTCACCCCATCTCAGTCCTTAATTCTCTGTCATTCCCAGTCTATGTTAGGAAAATTAAAATCTCCTACTAATGCAATCCTATTGGCCCTGCAAGTCTCCCCAGTATGTCTGCATATTTTTGTTCCCCTAATTCCTCGTTTACTATTTGGAGGCCTATAATACAATCCAAACCCTATCACCATTCCCTTCTTATTTATTAGCTCCCCAGACAAATCCTCACAGGATGATCCATCAGTTATTTTATCTCTGATTACTGCTGTGTTACTCGCCTTAATCATAAATGAAACTCCCCGTCCCCTCTTTCCACCATCTCTGTCCCGTATAAAGCACCTGTACCCTGGTACATTAACCTGCCGGTGCTGTACCTCCCTTCGCCATGTTTCAGTAATGGCTATAATATCCCAGTCCCATGCACCGATCCATGCCCTGAGTTCAGCGGCCTTACCTGTCAGCCATCTTGCATTGAAACAGTTGCAATTTAATCCAACAGGCATTCCTTGCTCCCCGTCATTGTCTAGCCTAACCTGTCTCTTTATTTTACTGTTTCTGATTACTGTATCTCCTTCCAGCCTCACACTTGCCTCCCTGCTGTTGAGGATCCCACCCCTCCCCAACCCCAGCCAATCTAGTTGAAACCCTCCCTTGCAGCAGTTGCAAACCTGCCTGCCAGGATATTGGTCCCCTTCCAGTTCAGGTACAACCCGTCCTTCCTGGACACGTCACCTTGCCCCACAAAAGATCCCAGTAATCCAAAAATCTCTGCCCTCTGCACCAATTCTTTAGCCACCCCTTTATCTGCCATAACCTCCTGTTCTTACCCTCACGAGCACGGAGAACTGGAAGTAAAGTGGATATTACCACTGACTTTTCTCCTTTTACCTAGCTCTCTATAATTACTCTGCAGGATGTCATCACGATTTCTACCTGTGTCACTCTTTCCTTTGTACCAATGTGCACAATGACTTCTGGCTGCTTCCCCCCACCCCCACCCCCGGTGAGAACATTCTGCAGCAGCTCTGAGACATCCTGGACTCTGGCATGTGGGACGCTACACTCCATTCTGGATTCCCATTTGCTGCCACAAAATCTCCTGTCTGTTCCCCTCACTATCGAGTCGGATAATTACTTCTGTAGTTATTCTACTTGCACAGCCTTCTGACAATGGGAATTCTTCATGAAACAGTTGAATTTGGCTGAAATGTTTTGCTTCAGGCAATGGGGAGATTCCAATGAATCCTCATCAGGAATCCTCCATAAGTGGGAAAGACGACTGGGCTTTTTTCACTCCCAAACATTGCTGTGATGAGCGATAGAGAAACAGAAAGGGAGCAATAGAATGTTTCTCCACAGGTAGGCTGCATTTTCCATCTGTAAGTTAAATCAATAACGTTATCAGTCCCACACTGCACTCTGTGAGCTCTTCTTGAACATTGTCCAAACTATATGACTCCATTACATTCTCGACTCCAGGTCAGTGCGTTATTGCAGAATCAATTCATTCACAATAAATGGTCATACTTGTTTTGAAGATGTGTTAATATGTGCTTGCATAATGTAAAAATAAGAGTTTCATGTCTTCAGAATGTCTGTGTTAAAATGAATATTCTAAAACATATACAGTAATTGCTGGAAAAGTTCAGCCTGCCTGTCAGCATGTAGGAAGAGAATTCAGAATTCAATTTTTCTGTCCAATGACTTTTCCTTTGGAACTGACTTATTCTTAAAGTATTTCACCAGTTTTATTCTTCCACACAAGAAGAAATATCCATCCAGTATTCACCAACTACACTCTTCTCAAGGCCTTATATGGCCAATAAAACATCCCTCATTCTCAGGCTGAACTGTTAATTCTTCATAACGTAATGCCTTCAGCCCAAGAATGCGTAAAGAGAAACATCTTTCGAAAGCAATTTTGTTTTTTTTTCAGTTTAGACAGTTATAACTACACATAATACAACAGATGTAATCTCAGCAATGCCCTGTACTGATGCAGAAAACATCGCTAAGATCATACCCAACACCCCTTGCACGAAACAGGATCACTACATTTACCTTCCAAATCACTTGCTACATCTTCATGTTAATTTGATGTGATTCATGTACTAAGACTCACAAATCCCTCTGTAACACTGAGTTCTGCATTCTCCTTGCATTTAAATAAATTTCTGCTGTTTAGTCTTCCCCAAAACAGAAAATTTCCATCACATATATATTGCACTGGGTTTTTTTTCTGCTGAACATTTGCTCACAGCCATCCTCTGTCTGTATGCCATTGCTTGTTGCTGTGCCCTCTCCAGTCTGTGTCCCATAACAGACGATCTGCCCTTCCCTGTCTGTATCCCATGACAGACGTACTGCCTTCAGCCGTCTGTATCGCATTGCAGAGGCTCTGCCCTTCCCTGTCTGTGTCCCATTATAGATGTACTGCCCTCAGTCTGCCATCCTCCGTCTGTATCCCATTGCAGACAGTCTTCCATCCCCCTGTCTGCATCCCACTGCAAACTCTCTGCCCTCCCCCTGTCTGTATCCCATTGCAGACGTGCAACCCTCCCCCTGTCTGTATCCCATTGCTCATACTCTCCCCTCCCCCGTCTGTATCCCATTGCTCATACTCTGCCCTCCCCCGTCTGTATCACATTGCTCATACTCTGCCCTCCCCCTGTCCGTATCCCATTGCAGACTCTCTGCCCTCCCGCTGTCTGTATCCCATTGCTCATACTCTCCCCTCCCCGGTCTGTATCCCATTGCTCATACTCTGCCCTCCCCCTGTCTGTATCCCATTGCTCATACTCTGCCCTCCCCCTGTCTGTATCCCATTGCAGACTCTCTGCCCTCCCCCTGTCTGTATCTCATTGCTCATACTCTGCCCTCCCTCTATCTGTATCCCATTGCAGACGCTCTGCCGTCCCCTGTCTGCATCCCACTGCAGACTCTCTGCCCTTTCTCGTCTGTGTCCCACTGCAGACACGCAGCCCTCCCCCTATCTGTATCCCATTGCAGACACTCTGCCCTTCCACGTCTGTGTCCCACTGCAGACGCTCTGCCCTCCCCCTGTGTGTATCCCATTGCAGACGCACTGCCATCCCCTGTTAGTGTCCCATTGCATACGCTCTGCCCTCCCCTGTCTGTATCCCATTGCAGATGCTCTGCCCTCCCCCTGTCTGTATCCCATTGCAGACACTCTGCCCTTCCACGTCTGTGTCCCATTGCAGACGCTCTGCCCTCCCCCTGTGTGTATCCCATTGCAGACGCACTGCCATCCCCTGTTAGTGTCCCATTGCATACGCTCTGCCCTCCCCTGTCTGTATCCCATTGCAGATGCTCTGCCCTCCCTTGTCTGTATCCCATTGCAGACGCCCTGCCCTCCCTTGTCTGTATCCCATTACAGACGCTCTGCCCTCCCCTGTCTGTATCCCATTACAGACGCTCTGCCCTCCCCTGTCTGTATCCCATTGCAGACGCTCTGTCTCCATTTGACATCATATTGAATGATTATCCTGGTGCATGATCAAACTGAGCTCCATCTCCTTCATCCGGTTCATTAGAATAGATTGTAATTTGTTGATGACCTCACACAGATCCCTGAAGAATTCCACTCGTTACAGCTTTCCAAACACAAAATCAGTAATGATCTCTACTCTGCATTTCCTGACAGGTACTCAGGGTGTCCCTGCTTCTGCATAACAGCCTGGGATGGTTATATGACGTCCTCCTGTGCTGTGTAATTTACTGAGTACTTTATTCTGTTTGGTGCGGCCTATTTGGTGCAGCCCATTTGGCCGCAGACCCATTTAGGCGCAGAACTATTTCAGCGCAGCTCATATTTATTCCTTTTCAGGCTGAGATAAAAGCATTAATCAAAGCAATAAAACTAAAAATAATGTTTATTCCCTGCAGTAAAAATGTTAAAAAGACACTTGAGTAAGTATAACACTGACTCAGAGTTTTCTTTCAGAGCTAAAATGATAATTGGTCTTGCATTTATTCACATTGAAAACAATCATGAAGCTATTGAACCTTTGACTGATGCGCTTCCAGATGAACTGCAACCGCTGCTGGACTGGTTCAAGGATAACTATGGAGGTAGAAGATTACGCAGAGGAAATGGTCGGTGTCCACCGCTTTTTCCAGTTGGAATGTGGAATTTATATGAAAGAACTTTAAACAATGAGGGCAAAACAAACAATAATGCAGAAGCTGCCCACAGGAGATGACAATGCGAACTTGATGTGGAACATCTAGTTATTTGGAAATATATTGAGAGTTTACGAAAAGTTCAGAGAGGAAGGGACATTGACGATGAGCATCTGATAGCAGGGCACGATATTCTTTTGAAATTAAAGAAGCAGATGCTAGAATACAAACACTGGTAAGAAGATTTATTGAGAGAAATGATGTCGAGTATTTACAAGGATTGTCCATAATTTTGAATGAACGTCATGTTTAGATTTTTTGTAATGAACTTATATCATTTATTTTTTTTTTACATTTTTACTGAAGAGAATAAATATTATTTTTAATTTTAGTGTTTCATTAACGCTTTTAACTAAGCCTGAAAAGTGAGAGAGATGAGATTGGAACTGCCAGCGAGTTTCAATTGAGAATTGCTCTTTCCTGAACATTGCTGCTTACTTGGTTGGTGGGACGTCGATGTTTCAGAATCTCCACACAAGGTATCCTGGTCCTCTCTGGCTCTTTCCAGGATCCTCCCCACATGTCGAGGTAGAGGGTGAGGGAACGGATATCGGGCACTATAACACCCGGCTTGGCATTTTATGTCCTATTCCAGGATGTTTCTCCTGGAATGGGAGAAGAGGAGGGACGGAGTGAGGGTGGGAGTGGGTGTCCCTGCTGTTCATGCTGGTATAGGGGAAGAGAGGAAGGGTGAGATGTCCGGAGGGAGTCTGACCACAGTGTTGTATCCATGCAGTGGTATTAATGTGCGGGGCGATTGTGTCAGTGACAGAAAAAGTGAGGGAAGGAAGGTGCTGAATCCAACAGTGAGTGTGGTCATGCTTGAGCCTTATTTGGAGATAGAGTGTGAGCCTTGTTCGGGGTGGGTGTTATAACAGATATACAGTGAGTGCGAGGGAGCAGAAGAATATTGTGACACTTATCCTGGAAAAGTGGGGGGAAAGAATATTGATGCTTGTCCTGTATTGCTGACCAATTCTTCAGATCATCTCAGCGTTGAGGTCAGTCTCCCTGAACGTCTTGTCCAAGTCTATCGCCACAGACCCTTTCCATCACTTCCCACAGAATCAGTTTGGGTGGATCTTACAAATAGCAAGGTGAAGCAAACATTTGTGTATTATATATCAAAACTCTCCCGTAAATACTTTACAACATATGCTCTGGAAATTAGGTATGCAAGGGGGAGCAATGACACCGTGATATTATCGCTGGGCTCTTAACCGAGAGACCCAGGTAATATTCTGGGGACATGAATTCAAATCCTGACAAGGCAGATGGTGGAATTTGAATTCAATATGTATCTGGAATCAAGGGTTTATGATGACCAGGAATCCATTGTCGATTGTTGGAAAAACACATCTGGTTCACTGATATCCTTGAGGGAAGGATACTACTGTCCTTACTTGGTGTGGCCTACACGTGACTCCAGAGTCAAGACAACGCTGCTGACTCTTAACTGCCCTCTGGTATGGGCAATAAATACTGGTTATCCAGCAACGCCCTCATCCTGTGAACGAGTAACAAATAATTGTGGGTGCTGCAGTAATAATGGATGGTCTCAAGTTGCACCGAAACTGCAGTGACGACTAATACTGTGAAGAAAAACTTCCGTAAGTATGTATTATGTAGGTTGAACAATACGTTGTGAACCAAACTAGAGAGCAGGTTATTTCAGATTTGGTGTTGTGGTGTTAGGAGGACTAATTAATAACCTTGCTCTGAAGCAGCTTTGTAGGAATAGTGACATCAATATGTTGCATTTTTACACAGCGTCTGAATACAATATCGAATGTTTGATCATTCTGGTCAAACATCATGGAAGCCCGGAGGCTGGAGGGTCAAGTTCACTCCAATGAATTGGGGAAGTACAATATAACATTCAATGGGAGAAGCGATGATTGTGAGAGTCATAGAGTCTGACAGCTTGGAGAAAGGCCCTTCAGCCCAAACTGGTCCATTCCAAACAAAATGTCGTTTCACATTAACGCCATTTACCTGCCCTTCCCCCGTATCCTTCTTATTCTTTCCTATCCGTGTATTTGTCCAAATGCATTTTAAATTTTGTGAATGTACCTCCCTCAACCACTTCTGCTGGCAGCTCATTCCATGTGTATACCACCCTGTGTGTAAAAGAAATTGCCCCTCGGGTTCCCTTTTACTCTTTCCCCTCGGATCTTAAATTGATGCCCACTAGTCCATAGGTTGCTCAATCCTGTGGAAAAAAAGACTGAGTGCATTCACTCTATCCATACTCCCCATGATCCTATACACTTCTATCAGATCCCCCTCAGTCTCATACACTCTAAAGTAAAAACGCTGAGCTTGCCCAACCTCTCACTATATCTCAGACCATTGAGTTTGGGCATTATCCTTGGAAATTTCTTCTGCACTATTTCCAGTTTAATAACATTCTTCCTATAGCAAAGTGAACAACACTGAACATAACACTACCAGTATTGCCTTACCAGCATCCTGTATAACTGCAACATAACTCCCTAATTTCGATACTCATTACTCTGACTGATGAAGGCCAGTGTGACAAATGCCTTTTTCACTACCCTATCTACCTGTGACTCCACTTTCCGAGAACTTTGAACCTGAATTCCAAGGTCCCTTTGTCTCAATATACTCCTTAAGGCCCTGTCATTCACCATGAAACTCCTGCCTTGATTTGACTTTCTGAAATGCAAGAACTGACACTTATCTGGATTAATCACCATTTGCCATTTCTCGGCCCACTTCCTCACCTGAATAAGGCACTGCTGTAATTTCTAAAATTTCTGATAATCTTCCTCACTGTCCACGATACGGCCTATTGTAGTGTCACCTTGAAACTTATAATTCATGCCTGTACATTCTCATCTAAATCATAGTTGTGTGCAATATGTAAATATATATACAATATACATGCATAAAACAAACATTAATGGTCCCAGAAACAACTCCTGAGGCATTCCACTCATCACAGGCCTTCAGTCATACAAGCATGCTTCCACTATTACTCTATGTTTCCTACCATCAAGCAAATTTTGGATCTGATTTGCCAGTTCCCCCTCAATTACATATGATCTAAACTTCCAGAGCAGCCTACCATGTGGAACCTTACTGAAGGCTTTTCTGAAATCCATATACACTATGTATACCACCATGCACTTGTCAAAGTTACTGGTCATTTCACCAAAGCCCTCTCATAAATGTTTGAGCCATGATTCCCCCATGCACATAATCACGCCCTGACTTGCCAAATGAGTGTATATCGTCTGTCTCAGTCTTCGCAAGAAACTTACCTACGAGAGATGTTAGGTTTACTGGTCTCTAATTCCCAGGTTTGTCTTGGTAGCTCTTCTTGAATAAGGGCACAGCATTTGCTACCCTCACCCATTGGCTACTGATGATACAAAAGTACCAGCCAGGGCCCCCACTATGACTTCTCTGTCCTCCTGCAGTGTTCCTGCATAGTCTGAAAGATATGTCTACTTATTTCAGGTGAAAACACCAAAGAGTGAGTAAGTGACTCAATGATGACTAACATAACAAATTAAAGAATATATTAATCACAGGAAGTGACTTCAGAAGAATTCCAAACATTGTGGAATCCTAAGAATTCTCAGAAAATTGCAATCCAGAAAAGGAGGGCCATGAAACTGATCAGGAAATCAAAAAGTGAATATGCATGTAAACAAACAGGAACACAAAGACTGCAAAACCTATGATCTATATTTCAAAAGAAATAAAACATTGTCAAATGTGGAAATTTGCAATCGGGAGAGACGAGATTATGGTGAATAACAGAGAAATGGCAAAGCAAATGACCAGTTACTATACATCTGTCTTAATGGAGTATTTCCAAAAATATCACCTAGAAATACAAAGTGATCGTATAGGACTTGTGGAAGTAAAGACATAAAGTCAATTCATATCAGTAACAAGGCAATATTCAACATGCAGCTGGATTGAGCATTGCTAAGCTTGACAAACCAGGTGTACTTCATAACAAAATCTTCAGAAATAAATCATAAAAAGAAGTATTAGTTGCACTGTCGATGACTGTGTTCTATTACACAGTGTATTCTGCGGAGTCTGGAAGCCGTTGAAGATATATGGACATTAGTAAACGTGATCCAAGCACTATTGATGAATGGTAGGGATCCAAGCATCTACAAAGGGAAGAAGAGATAGTGTGGAGGACTGCAGAACAATTAACTTGATATTTGTGGGGAAACTGTTGGAATATATTATATAGGATGTGATATTGGATATTTAGACATTAAAAGCAAACTTTGAGAGACTCAGAAACATTTCTGAAAGGGAAATCATACTTGACAAACTTTGGAATTGTTTGAAGTTGATTCTTACAGCATAGATAATGGGGTACCAGTAGAATTGGTATAGATTTTAGATTATCAGAAGGCTTTCTCTCAGAACTCACACAGTGACTTTGAAAATGCAATGATGTGAAGGGTATTTGGAGGAATTTATGTAAGTGGAAACCTAAAGTTTGGTTTGCCTTGCTTTAAGGGAGTCAGAATATAGATGTAAAGACATGTTGAAGCAGTTTCACAGAGTGTTGGTGAGACAGTACCTGGAGTATTGAGAACAGTTTTTTTGACCAAATCTAAGAAAGAATATACTGACCACAGAGGAAGTGTAATGGACATTATCCAGATAAATCCCTCAGATGGCGAGATTGCGTGATGAGGAAACTCAGCCTATGCTCTCTAGAGTTTCAATGAATCAGCGGTGGGTCACTGTGAACTTAGAAAACTCACAAAACATACGGCAAATTGGAAATTAACAGAAAATTTATCAGGCTGTCTAATCCACATTCAAGGCAAATAATGGCAGGATAAGGGACAGACCATTAAAGACTGCAATGCGGAGGAAATTCTGTGCGTGGAGGGAACTGACTAACATAGGGGCAAGGCAGGGCAAGATTACGTAGAATCCCCAGATAACCTACAAGTGTGTCAAGTGGAACAGATTAACCACGAATACGTAGGACTCATTAGTAACTTGCCAAGTTGCATCTAAATCAACTTTAGTAGTAGGAGAAAGAGGGGAGTGGTAGAAGGCTGTTTGTGTGACTGGAGGCTAGTGTCCAATGGTGTACCACATGCAACAGTGCTGGGTCACTTATTATTTGTGATTCGGAGGTGCGAGTGTTGGGCTCGGGTGGACAAATCTAAAAATAGCATAACTCCAGACTATAGTCGAACAGGTTTATTCGGCAGCACTAGCTTTCGAAATGCCCCTATTTCATCAAAATGCACATCCACGTGATATAACTGATGTTGAGAGATTTTTTATTTTATTATTTGTGGGATTCATAAATGATGCAGCTGTGAATATGGACGAGGGGTGGGGTGTGTAATAAATAAGTTTGTATTTGATACAAAGATTGGCCGGGTGGTTGGCAGTGAGGAGGAAGGCCTTATGTTACAGGTAGATACACATGGAATGGTCAGATGAGTGGATCAATGGCCGATGGAATGTAACCCTGATAAATATGAGGTGATGCAACTTTGGAAGAAGGAACCAGACAGGGGAGTACTCAATGAATGGCAGCACACTAGAAAACTCAGAGGGTGCTTCTCCACACATCGCTGAATTTGACTGTACAGGTTATACACAATCTGGGAAAGGCTAGGGGAATGTAAACATAGCCTTTATTAATCGAGGCATAGATTATAAGAACTATGTGGAACATTGGTGATGGTAAGATGGAATACTGTGTGTCGGTCTGGAAACAACATTACAGGAAGGATGTGATCGTAGTGGAGGGGGTGCAGAGATGTTCCCTTGGATGGAGCATATCAGCTATGGAGAGAGGCTGGATAACCTCAAGTTGTTTAGTTTGGAGGAGAGAATTCTGCGAGGTCTGTGATTCAGAAGGATAGGATTATGAGGTACATGGACAGGGTGAATAGACAACAGCTGTTGCTGTTACTCAAAGGGCCACACTTGAAAAGTGAAGGATTTGCGGTTTAGTGAAGATTTGAGAATTGTTTTTCAACCAGAGCGTGTTGGGGTCTGGAATGCACTTCTTGAGAGTGAAGTTGTCATGTCTGAAGATTATCTTAACAAAGTTGATAAGAGAGAACTTGTAAAATTTTCTGGAAATACGTCAATGGCAAAATTAACAGAAAAAAGTTGCAGATTTCTTAAAGTCTGATACCAGATAATTGAGGACGGGGAAATAGCAGAACTATGGAGCAAATACTTTAGTTATGCCTTCACAGAAGAAAGCGAAACAAAAAGAAAACTTCCTAGCAATACGAGGGAACTTTAGTCTTGTGGGAAAAGGGCAATAGAATGTAAATAGCAACCAAAGAGTTTAGAGAAAGTATTGGACTGAAATTAATGGGCAAATTCAAAGTCAACAGAGATTTTTGAAATGGGAACCATATTTGAGAAAGTGGCTTTTAGTAAAATTATGTAGGAGGTATCAATGCCATGCGAGTGGATTATCAGAAAGATTTTTGATAAAGCCCGAAGCCTATTGTGCAAATTCGAATCCTATGGGACTCAGGCTCATATGTGGTCATAGATTTAGAATGGGAGAGCTGGAAGGAAACAGTGAGTAGAAATAAAATGATGTTTTATTTTTAAATGGAAGGCTTGGAGGATATTGTACGGATCGTGTCTTGGGCTCCAGATATTCCCAATACACATCATATCTTTGGGTGAGGGGCGCAAATGCAATATTCCCAAGTCTGCTGACAGCATTAAACAATGTCAGCCTGTGAGTGGATGAGGAGGATGTACAAAAGTTCCAAGGTGATCGAGACAAGTGGAGTGACTGGGCAAATACGTGGCAGGTGGAGAGTAATGGGGTGGATGAGATGTTGTGTACTTTGATGGGAACAATGGACTGGCAGCCTCTCATTCGAAAAAGAGTGGTTGAAAAACGTTGCATTATAAATGAACTTAAGCAGCATTTTTGTTTATTTCTGCGTAGCCCTTCGAGTCCATGTGTGGCAGTGAGTTTTGAAGCCAGAAGTCAATACTGGGAATGACATTGGCACGCTGACCATTGTATGTCGGCCCTGCACGTGGGGAACTGTAACTTTGAAAGGAATCTGGATCTCCCTGTACACCAACCACTTAAAGCAATATTGCAGGAACAGAAAGCAGGAAGGAAGATAAATGCTGTATTCACCTTCATTTCAGGGGAATTTGAGTACAGGAGTAAATGTATCTTAGTGCAGCTGTACAGGGCCTTGGTCAGACCTCATCTCGAACATTGTGCAGTATTGTGTGCAGTTTTGGTCTCTTTTCCAAACAGTTGACAAACCTGACATTGAGGGAGAGCAGTAAAGGATAACCAGACTGATCTCTGGGATGACAGACTTGTTGTGGGAACAGAGTTTGGGGCAACTTGACTTGTATTCAATGGGGTTTAGGAAAATTAGTGGAAATCTTAGTGTAAAATATAACATTCTGACAGGGTGAGACAGATTAGACGCAGGGATGGTAATTCCCGTGGCTGGGACGTCTAAAACAAGGGGCCACAATATTAAGTACAGACAGGCCACTTTGTATTGAGATGAGAATAAATGTCTGCACTCGGAGACTGGCGAACCAGGGGTACTCTCTCCCAGATCAGGCTGTGGAAGTCATGGCGCTGAATATAAATAAGGATTTCTGGAAACTAAAGGGATAGGGAGAGAGCAGGAGTATGGTGTGAAGATAGAAAATCAGCTATTATTCCAGGTTGTTCTCCAATAACACGGTAACTGTGTTCCTGTACAACACTGTGTAGTACAAAATCGCGCAATATTAATAATGGGGTCGATGGAAAAAAGAGGGTAATTGGTGAACCCCCAAAAATATCAGTAAAAACCAAAAATTAAATTTGATCTAACAAACAATAGGACAGTTTAAATAAATCTTTAAATTACATGTTGTAATGGAACAGTGCTGTAAATGTAATGCTTTCACACTACAATCACTCACTGGTGCACCGTACCTTTCACCACAATCTTCACCAGAAAGCACGCGGGGGCTGACTGACCATGTGATGCCGATGGGGAATTCCAGTTCTCTCCAATATTCTCCCCACAGTTTGAAATAAAGTTCTTTCGAAACATAGACTACAATTCCCAGATCAGGCTCAGTTTCAAGGCCTGCAGAGTCAATTGTATTCCTGTTTTTGCTGAACACATCGATTGTACCTTTTGTAGGCAGAGGGTTTCTGAGGCAGGATTTGCTGTTCAGCTGGTGCCCGACAAGGAATCGCGTCACAGTGAATGCCAGTTCACTTTATAGAAAAAGATTCATGAATTGCATTACAGCCGAAATGTATTTAATCAACACGTGTTATTGGTGAACTGCCTGTACATCGAATGGAGGGGCAAAACTGATGGGCTGAATGGACTACAGCAGTTCTCATTTTATGGTTCACAATGCTTAAACATATTAAGGGATATGTATATTGTATGGGGAAAACTGCGTTGAGGAGATGTTCGGCCATTAACTACAATAGGGAAAGCTCAATGAGTTGTATGATGTATTCCTTTCCTGATACTTCTGTGCAGTGTGTGGGAAAGCTCTGTAAATGTTGTCACAAGCTCTCAGCTGTTAGGAAGGAGGTCTCTGCAGGGTCAACAGGATTGTGTTTCCCATTCCCTTTTCTGATAACGAGGCTGTTGCCGGCTGTTCTCTCCGGGTTTATCCTTTAAGACCTCGGAGCAGTTTGATACAATTGAGTGCCTTGCTTGGCCGTTTCAGAGACCATTGAAGAGTGTATCACATGTCTGTGTGTCTTGAGTCACTTTTAGGCCAGACAGGAAAGCACGGGGGATTCACTTCCTGAATGTACACTGGGGAAGGAGATCGACATCTATAATCGACCTTGAATACACGATCACTATTACTGACACCAGAAAATAGATCTCGATATTTTATTAATTGTTTTTAACTTGCACCAGTTGCCAGAGAATTATCCTGGTCTGGATTAGCAATCCAATGACAATTCCACAATACCACCATCTCCACATGGGGGCCTAGCGGAAACCACACTAAACTGATTATTTTTTGTACTGTGTGACAGCTCTTTCAAAAATAACCCCAACCAATTTGACTATCGTGATGGGACTGAGGGCGTGGTAATTGATCTGATTGTAATTATTCCCTTCTTAGGGGATAGGACATAGTTGAGTAATTACCCACATTAGGAGAAAGTGAGGACTGCATTTGCTAATGACCCACATTGCCAGGGAGTTGTCAGAGTTGGAGCTGGAATGAAACAGCTTTCCCAGGGACACGGCTTGTTTTGTAGCTAAAGTCCTCAGTCCTATTGCAGGAATGGTGTCAGGGCCAAATGCCTTTGTCGTATCTACAGTGTCCAGCTGTTGCTTCATATCACGTGCAGTGAATTGAATTGATTAAGACGGGCATCTGTGATTATGAGGGTATCATAGTGATGGTGACGTGGGTAATCGACTCAACACTTCTGACTGAGGATGGTGCAGATACTGTATCGTCTACATGGATGCACAGGGCTGTTCTATCATTTAGGATGGGGATATTTGTGGAGTCCTCTCCTTCAGTAAGTGGTTTAATGGTCCATCGACTTTTATACTTGGATTTGACAGGATGACAGAGCTTCTATCTGATTTGTTAGTCTTGGGATCATCTCTCTCTCTGTATCAGTCCTGCTGTTTGTAGTGTAACCAGTCAAGTGCGGGATCTTTAATGGATTGTCATCAGCTTTAGGTGCACGTGATTCCGACCCGACCATGTTCACCCACACTCGTCACTGACCCATGGATCGGCTTGATGGAAATGGTAGGTGGATGGACTATCCTGGGGGAAAAGTTACAGATTGTCATTGAAATCTACAGCATCAGATGATAACCAAGATTTAGCTGCAATATCTACAATTAAATTCTACTGAATGCCCTTCAGTTCACACCGAGACCCATTCACCCATCAGCCCTGTTCTCAGTGACCTACTCTGGTTTCTGATGCGGAAATACTTCCATTTTCATATTCTATTTCTGCTGGAAGTCTTTCCTTGGTGTCACGCCTCCAATTTGTTACAAAAACAATATCCATTTAGGGTAATAATCTGAATCTTTTCCTTTCAGTAATGTCATCTTCTGTATTTGAAGTGAATGTGTTTCCTTCTGTTTTTCTCCCTGACCATGAATCAGAGCTCTGCAGTGCCAGTGATGCCAACCTTATGCAGTTTCGGAGTCAAGGAACTTGTCACCATGCGTTACTGTTCAGTTCTCAGTGTACGGCACTCCATGTTGGACAGGATGTTTGGGCATCTTTGACAATATGTCGTTGGAAATTGTTCAAAAACAGAAATTGCTGAAGAAATTGCGAACGATGTTGAAGAATGTTTTGGAGTGAATGCAGAGTTAAACTTTCAGGTCCAGTGAACCTTCTATAAAGGCTTTTTATTTTTATTTCCAGTATCCATAATTATTTATTTAATTGAAAAATTGTTCTGCGCCTGTTCATTTCTGGAGAAACTCAGAAGGTCTGTCACATCTGCAGAGAAAGAGAAACAGAGTTAGCGTTTCCAGTCCAGTGTGACAATTCTTCAAAACTGAATACAATTGCAAAATGGTCTTTTAGTCCCTTGCCAGATGTAGAGGATGGGTTGCAGGGAAAAGAGGGTGTGGCAAAAGAAAAACGGGCTTTTAGCAGTGGTGAAAGGAAAGATTCTGTATAACGGGTCGAATTTAAGGTGTGAATGGGGGAAACGGGTTCTCTCTATTGAATGTAAGATAAAAACGACACAACCACATAAAGTTATACGGAGGCCAGGAGGGAGAATGTTGACCATGTGGTATGTACATCTGGCCACAGATAAGTTTTCATTGTCCTGATCATCACCCACTTTAGATAAAGGAATTCAGGTGCTTGCCTTCTTATTGGCACTAGTAAACGTTTCATGCTGCCTTAGTATTGTAACATGGAGGAAAAACAAATCACAGCATGACATTTGGGCTGAGTGTTGGTTACCTGTCATTTTTAATATTGTTTAATTTTGAAGTGCTTATAATTAAACGCTTGTTCTTGAAGTTAGTATCAGATGGAGTGTAGGATGTTGAGGGGTGACATTATAGGGGTGAATAGCCAAGATCTTTTCCAAAGGGTAGGGGAATCCAAACATAGTGGGAATAGGTTTAAGGTGAAAGAGGGTAGATTTAAAAGGGATGAAGGGTCAGCGTTTTTACACATAGGGCGGTGTGGGTATGGAATGAGCTTCCAGAGGAAGAGTGGGAGATGCAAGGACAGCTACAACATTTAAAATGCATTTGGACAAACATATGAATGGGAAACATTTAGAGGCACATGGACCTAATGAAAACAGATGGGACTAGTATAGTTTGGAAAACCTGGCAAGCATTGACATTTAGAAAATCTTCACGCAGAGTCAGGGTGGTTTTGTGAAAAGGAAATGATATTTTGCCCTGTAAAATCATGCAAAGTATTTCTGGAGATGCCTGTAAATGTAAAAAGTGGACTTGATAAAGGGGATCTGGTGGACACCAGGCTTTCCAGAGATTTTCCACAAGGTATTACAAAATAAAGGTTCTTACACAAAACAGAAGCTCCAGGACGTCGGATACTGTATTAACGTGGGATGATGATTGTTTAACACAGAAATCGGAGAGTCAGGATTAATGGATCTTCATGGTCAAGATTTATCTGCTGGAGTACCACAAATATCAGTCTGATGGCATCAGGTATTTGCAATCTATGCTGACAGCCTGAAGGAGGGAGTTGAGTGCAATACACATCCGGGTTTGAGGATGACACTGAGAATCAAAAGGCAGGCTGTTACTTAAAGGAGAGGACTTCCAGAAAATGAACAGTACAAAGGCTTTGGAGTTTTCCTCTGTATGAAACAGAAAGTCAGCATGATGATGCAGCAAGGAACTAGGATGGTACATTTGGTGGTTTCCTGGGAAGAAAGGGTTGTGTTATTGAGAATCTCTAAGATGGTGAGGCGATAATTCATTGGGGTTTAAATGAATGAGGATTGATACTGCTGAAACCTATAAGACACAGAAGGGGTTGGAGAAGGTAGATGTTGAGAAGTTGTTTCCATTCTTGAGCAAAGTGTCGAACTCGATGATATAGATACCGAATAAGGAACATCGATTTCAATCTGAGATGCAGAGTAATGTCTTCTCTCCGAAGGTAGTGAATGTCTGGAATTTCCTAACCCAGAGAGGTGTGGAGGGATACAAGGAGTCGGCAAGAGAGTGGAGTTGAGCCCTGGAGTAGATCAACCATGTTCTTATGAAATGACAGGACTAGCTTGAGGGGCCGATTGACCTACTCCTGTTCCTATTTATTAATTTCACATGTAATGCTTTTGGAAAGTAACGGGTTATTTTGCTGGAAATCGTGTTGTACAATGTTGCATTCAGGAAGAGCAGAGGATTTGTTGTTTTAACCCTAGGTGGGGTATGCAGCTGTATTCCCAGCGTATCTGGGTCTGCAATATGACCCACATCTGGAGCAGAAGTTACAGAGAGGGGAAGCCTGGAAACAGGGACTGGGGGGTGGGGGTGGTGGTCACTTCCTGATCCAGCCTGGATTTTCCAAGTGCATTTCCAAAACTCCACCTAACCATCGGAGTGGCCTCGATCGGCCCCTGTTTAGCATGTCCGAGGGCTGAATGGAACATCAGAACATAGGGCTGAGGGACACAAGTGGGCCATTCAGCCCTTTGACACTACTCCACTAATAAATAAGGTCATGGCTCATCTCATTTTGATCCCAGCTGCACGTTTCTTTCCATGCACCATTATCCCTGATTCACCTGTCCATGGAAAATCAGACAAAGCCAGATTAGATATAATTTAAAGATCCAGCCATCCCAAACTTCTGGGTAAGAGAATTCCCACTTGACTGAAATCCTACTTTGTGTATTTCTCTTAATTCCTGTTCGGATGGAGGTTGGAGGGTATCACTGTTTCCTTTTCTCGTCCCATTCCTTCACTGCTGACACATAATTTGAAATGTAACCAGGTTGGTGATATGGCCGATGATAAAGTTCTCAGACTGAGTCGGGTTCAGTGACAGGAACAAGTCAGGAAGATTTCTTTCGTCAGCCACAAGTAACTAATATAACTAACGAATGTGCATGGTAGATCTGTGGTTAGCACTGCTACCTCCCATCACCAAGTAGCTGCGTTCAATTCCAACCTCGGGCAACCCTCGATGTGGATTTTGAACATTCTCCCCATGTCTGTGTGGGTTTCCTCCCAGTGTTCCAGTTTCCTCCCACTGTCCAAAGGTATCCAGCTTAGAGCGGATTGGCTATGCTAAATTGCCCATAGCGCCCAGGGATGTGTTGGTTAGATAGGTTAGTCATGGGAAATGCAGGGTTACATGGACAGAGTAGGGGGGCAGGTCCGGTGGGGGAGGGTAATACTGTTACGAGGGTCAATATGGACTTGATGGACGGAATGCCCTGCTTCCACAATGTCGAGATTCTATAAAAACAAGAAGTTTTACTATACAAACACCCAGTGGGTATCTATCTGATCACTCTCATCTAGGTTTTGTATGTTTCAATAACATCACCTCTCATTCCAAGAGTAACCTGTTAAAGCCTTCATAATATAAGACCGTCATCCCTGGAATACATGAAGTGAAATATCTATGAACTGCTTCCAATTTAATTATATCCTTTCTCAGGTAAGGAGACAAAAATAATCTCATACACAGATGAAGTTAATTTTAGTTTTCTCAGTGGTAATATTATTTGGAAATCTCTTCCCTGCAAAGCATTGGAGGCAGAGATATTGAATATGTTTGAGGCACAGACAGAAGGTTCATAAAGAATAACGGAGTCAAGGATTATCGAGGAATGGCAGGAATGTGCAGTGTTGGGGAAATGCTGACAGCGGTAAAAAATCACATTGCTCCAGAACATCCAGGAATATAATGCAAAATGAAATGATAATATCGATAAAATGTTAAGGGGAAATTCAAGATGGTGGCGATCTGGAAGGTCTGCTTTGTTGGGCTCTGCATCACAGGACGGGCAAAGTGCTTCCCTAACCCACTCCATCACAGCCATTTACATAAAATACTTAGTTTTGGAAAGATTTGAGATTTGGCAGTTGTAGTAGTTTTAGTTTGTGTAGTTTTTAAGCTCTATGAGACTTTGTTTATTATTGATCAGTAATTCGAGTTCTTCGTCTCTCGAGTTCAAATGTTGCTACAGTGTGTTCTGGGTAATGATGTGCTTAAATAGTGTACCTGGAGCATTAAGGGGAGCCATTAGCCAGAAAAGAGGAAAAATTTACTTTCTAGTCTTAAAAAGAGAGGGTGGATGTTGTCCTATTGCAGGAGATGCACCTTGATGGCAAAGAACATTTGACTTTCCAGCAGGTCGCGTTTGATCGGGTTTATTTCTCCTCTTTGAATATTACGAGTTGGAGAGAAGCCATAATGGATAAAAAGAATCTTCCATTTAACCTTCTAGATTGTATTTGATACTCACGGGAGGCTCATAATCCCCAAAGCCTTGAACTATGGTAAATAATACAGTATTTTGAATGTTTATTGCACCCCCTCCCCACCCCCACCCCACCACACCCCCGGCCCACCCTCTTAAAATCCTGGTCGATGCATTATCCAAATTCAGTTATCTTGCATCGTGGCACATTATTGCAGAAGATTTCAACTGTCTTATGGACCCCACGGTGGACAGAATGTCTTAAGGTGCCCCAATACCCTCGTTATAATGTAAGCAATTAGTGGATTTGTGTGCAGAAAGAGAGATGGTGGATATCTGGAGGCAGATCCACATCACAAGTCAGGATTTTAGTTTCTTCTTTAACCGGCATTTATGCCACACGAAGGTTGATATCTTCCCCATTCCTGCAACAATTTTAGATTCGGTGGCATCCTGCACAATTCGGAATTTACCATTTCTGACCATGAAGCAGTATACTTATTGATTAAGATTAAGGGCAATATAACAGCTTCGAGACACTAGCGAATCAATCTCTTTAGTATTAAGACTAGTTGGTTAATTGAGTATTTAGATTAGATTACTTACAGTGTAGAAACAGGCCCTTCCGCCCAACAAGTCCGCACCGACCCGCTGAAGAGCAACCCATACAGACCCATTCGCTGACATTTACCCCTTCACCTAACACTACAGGCAATTTAGCATGGCCAATTCACCTAACCTGCACATGTTTGGACTGTGGGAGGAAACCGGAGCACCCGGAGAAAACCCACGCAGACACAGGCGTAATGTGTAAACTCCAGACAAACAGTCACCTAAGGCAGGAATTGAACTGGGGTCTCTGGCGCTGTGAGGCAGCAGTGCTAACCACTGTGCCACCGTGCCACCGTGCCACCCACTGCAATGAATTCAGATCTTTCTTAGCCATTAATTCAGATTTAACCAGTAAACCATCCATTAGATGGGAAATTGCTAAGGTTTCTGCTGAGGGAATAATTAATCCTTAGGATGTCGCAGAAGGGGGAGCAGGAACGCTGGTTTAAGGCAGAGCTGAGGCCAGCCAAGAGTACATATTGTGATAGACCCTCAGTGGCTAAGCTGCAGAGGATCACAATGCTTCAGTCTACAGTGAATTCCACGCTCACACAGCCAGCCCGGAAGGTACTTACTCTTGCAAAACAAAAGCTGTTTGAACATGGTGATAAGCCAGGCAGGTATTTATTCTATCTTGCCAGGAAAACGAACGCCCCTCCTAAGCCATTACCTCAATTAGGGAAGGTACTGGGATCCTTACCTTCAATTCCAAAAAGATTGATGCCCCCTGTCCGAGATTTTTCACCAAATTGTTTCAGCCTGAATATTTTGAAGATAGATGGATTAAGATGGAATCATTTTTCAAGAACCTGGGTCTTCCAGGAGTAACCCCTGAATAAGTGTTGTGCCTTAATGCACCATTGTCAGCACGGGAAGGTGTGAAGCAACTTCAGAATGTAAAGGTGCACGGGCTTGACGGATTTCTGAGTGAATTTTATAAATAATTTTTCAACCTATTGTCACGGCTGATGTTTAATATGTTCCGTCACTCATACAGTCACGAATCCTTCCCTCCATCCTTAAGAGAGGCTCATATCTCTCTGATGCTGAAGAAATGAAGAACCCGGAGGATTGTGCTTCTTACACGCAATCTCACTTTAAAATGTTGGTCTCAAAATCCCGTCTGAAACCCGTGCATTAAGGCTGGAAACTTTGTTGCCTTCCATTACCAGAGAGGAACAAACAGGCTTTATAAAGGATTTTCCGACAATGTTAAGTGGTTACTCAATATGATCCAAGAGTGTCAACATCAATCTGTCCAGGGATTATTGATCACTTTAGATGAGAGAAGGCATTTGATTGGGTTGAGTGGCCGGATCTCTTCTGTACATTAGAACGGTTTGGTCTACGCAAAGATTTTATCAAGTGGGTGAGGGTCATTTACAGTGATCCTGTGGCTGCAGTTCTCACTAATGGTGTGGCCAACCAGTAATATTAGTATTTCTCCAGGCAGCCGACAGGGTTGACAACTTTCACCATTGTTGTTTATGTTGGGGATTGAGCCACTGGCGGAGGCCATCTGTAGGGATGTCAACATATCTGCCCCAGAGGTGGGATATAAGTCACGAAAGATTACATTGTATGCAGATGAGGGTGTTATGTTTTTTGTCAAATCCCACAATTTCGGTTGTTCATGTGATGCAATGCATTAATTCGCTTGTTGGCTTTCCGGGCGATAAATTAATTTTACAAAGTTGGAGGCCATGCCTATGGGAGGTCTTAGGGAAATACCTGATACTGAGGCTAAATCCTGGTTTCCTTTTAAATGGTCCCGGGCGTGGTTTCCCTATTTCAGTATATTCATTACGTCTGTCTTTGATCATTTATGTAACGTGAACTATGTCCATTTGTTGGACAAAATTAAACAAGACCTTCAAAGACGGGAGGCATTTCCAAAGTCCTGGCTAGGTCGGATAGCTGTTATTAAAATGAATGTCCTTCCTCATTTCCTACACCCCGTGTGAATGCTTTTTTTGATGTTTCCCAGACAGATGAGGCATGTGGGCTGCACTGTGGCACAATGGTTAGCACTGCTGCCTCATACTGCCAGTAACCCGGTTCACTTCCCACCTCAGGCGACTGGCTGCGTGGAGTTTGCACATTGTCCCCGTGTCTGTGTGGGTTTTCTCTGGATGCTCCGGTTTCCTCCCACAGTAGAAAAATGTGCAGGTCAGGTGAATTGGCCACGCTAAATTGCCCGTAGTGTTAGGTGAAGGGGTAAATGTAGGGGAATGGGTGTGGGTTGGTTGTGCTTCGGCGGGTCGGTGTGGACTTGTTGGGCCGAAGGGCCTGTTTCCACAATGCAACTATATCTAATCAAAGGTTTGTTTTGAAAAAAAATGGCTGGTTTAGCTCTTTTATTTGGCACCATAAGCGATTCTTTATCAAGCTAACAAAATTGCAACTGCCCCAAAGGTTGTGGCGAGTTGATCTCCCCGATTAATAGCAATAAATTAAGTTTTTTTTCAATGTATTTGAGTGCCTGGGCCGCTGTGGTCTTGGCGTCAATATGGCTAGACATTGAGCTCTCTCAGACAAAGTGAACCCTTTTAATCTGTCGTTCTTAGATAAATTGACAACGTTTATGGACTATTGTCAGAAACTAATGATGATCAATACTGTTAAAGCATGAAGGACAATCCGTCAGATTGAGGGCAATACAGCCAAAACCATGTTTCTTAACACCGATAATTGGTATACCAGGTTGTCAACCAGGGATAATGGATTCCAGGTATAAACTGTGGGCAGCGAGGGGGATACCTTGCTTGGGTGATTTAGAATTAGTAGAAGCCCTGCAGTGTGGAGTCAGGTCCTTGGGCCCAGCAAGTCCACTTCGACCCTCTGAAGAGTGACCCACTCAGACCCATTCTCTACCATGCGATATTTACCCTGGTTAATGCTACAACTTACAGATCCTGGAACACTCTGAGCGATTTAGCAATGACCAATTCATCTAACCTGCACATCTGCGTGACTGTGGGAGGAAACCTACGCAGACACAGTTGAGAATATACTACCTTCGGACAGCCAGTCACCCAAGGCTGGAACCAAACCATGACCCTGGTGTTGTGAGTCAGCAGTGCAAAGCACTGAGCCACCACGTGTTACTTGAGGGAGAAACAATTGTATCATTTGGTCAAATAATTCGTAAGTATGGGCTACCTAGTAGAGACTCCTTCTGTTTTTTTCCAAATTAGAGATTTGATTAAAAAATTACTTTTAAAAGACATTAATGATCCGATATAGAGAAGTGGGTTCTTACTGCTAAGAATACACTCTCTGTCAGTACCCATTATCATTAGTTGGATGGTGTCCGCTCAGACAAGACTGTGCAGCTTCGTGACGTCTGTGCGAGAGAGTTGGGGGTTTAGATCTCTTCGGAGACATGGGAGGATATTTGTGAAAATGCTCTAAGGATTTTGATATGAAATAGGACCCATTCCATGCAGTTGAAAATTCTTCACAGGGTCTATCTGACCCTAGATTTTTTCTCAAAATTCAAAGTGGGATTATCTTCAGCGTGTCCTAAATGCAGAATGACTACAGGCACTCTTACATATTGCATGTGGTCCTGCTGCAGGCTTCGTATATATTAGAGCACTGCGTTAGTTGTGCTAGAGTGGGTCATGGGGACCGAATTAGAGATGGACCCGGTTTGTCTTTTCCTGTGTCTGCCCAGAGTATCTTACACAGATGCACATGGGAAAAAAATATATCCTTACATTCTGGGCTAGGGAAAATATTATGTTGTGTTGTATGTCTGAAAACTCCCCGGATCTGTTGAGACTTTGTAAACTCATCATGGAGAATATCCCTTTGGACTTTCACACCAGCATGGTGCAACAAAAAAAAAACAGAGATTAATATAAGTCATAGAGTCATAGAGTCATAGAGATGTACAGCATGGAAACAGACCCTTTGGTCCAAACCGTCTATGCCGGCCAGATATCCCAAACCAATCTAAACCCACCTGCCAGCACCCGGCCCATATCCCTCCAAACCCTTCTTATTCATTTACCCATCCAAATGCGTCTTAAATGTTACACTTGTATCAGCCTCCCTGACATCACCTGGCAGTTCATTCCATACATGTACCATTCTCTGTATGAAATAGTTGCCCTGTAGTTCTCTATTATATCTTTCCCCTCTCACCCTAAATTTATACCCTCTCTTTTTGACTCCCCGACCCCTGGGAAAAGACTTTACCTATTGACCCAATCCATGCCCCTCATAACTTTGTAAAACTCTATTATGTCAGCACTCAGCCTCCGATGCGCCAGGAAAAACAGCCCCAGTCTGTTCAGCCTCTCTCTATAGCTCAAATCCTCCAACGCTGGCAACATCCTTGAAATCTTTTCTGAACCCTTTCAAGTTTCACAACAGCTTTCCGATAGGAAGGAGACCAGAATTGCACGCACTATTCCAACCCTGGCCAAACTAATGTTCTGTACAGCTGCAACATGATCTTACAACTCCTGTACTCTATACTCTGACCAATAAAGGAAACGCCTTCATCACTATCCTATCTACCTGCAACTCCCCTTTCAAGGAGCTTTGAACCTGCACTCCAAGGTCTCTGTTCAGCAACACTCCCTGCGACCTTACCATTAAGTATAAAAGTCCTGCTAAGATTTTCTTTCCCAAAATGCAGCACCTCGCATTTATCTGAATCAAACTTCATCTGCTACTTCTCAGCCCATTGGCCATTTGGTCAATCTGAGGTGACCCTCTCCGCTGTCCACTACACCTCCAATTTTGGTGTCATCTGCAAACTTACTAATTGTACCTCTTGTGCTTGCATCCAAATCATTTATGTCAATGACAAAATGTAGTGAATTCTGCACCGATTCTTGTGGCACTGAACTTGTCACAGGCGTCCAGTCTGAAAAAACAACCCTTCACCATCACCCTATGTTTTCTACCTTTGAGCCAGTCCTGTATCCAAATGGCTAGTTCTCCATGTATTCCATGAGATCTAACCCTGCCATTCAGTCTCCCATGGGGAACCTCATCAAAACCCTTACTGAAGTCCATATAGATCACATCTACCCCTCTGCCCTCCTCAATCCTTTGTTACTTCCTCAAGAAACTAAATCAAGTTTGTGAGACATGATTTCTCACGCACAAAGCCATGTTGACTATCCCTAATCAGTCCTTGCCTTTCCAAATACAAGCACATCCTGGCTCTCACGATTCCCTCCAACAACTTGCCCATCACCAACGTCAGGCTCACTGCTCTATAGTTCCCTGGCTTGTACTTAACACCCTTCTTATACAATAGCACAGCGTTAGCGAACCTCCAGTCTTCCGGCACCTCACCTGTGATTATCCATAGTACAAATATCTCAGCAAGAGGCCCAGCAATCACTTCTCTAGCTTCCCACAGAGTTCTGGGGTCACCTGATCAGGTCCTTGGGATTTATCCACATTTACCCGCTTCAAGACATCCAGCACTTCCTCGTCTGTAATATCGACATTTTGCAAGGTGTCACCATCTATTTCACTACAATTTCTGTCTTCCATATCATTTTCCACAGTAAATACTGATGCACAATACTCGTTTAGTATTTCCCCCAAACTTCATGTACTAGGAAGAATATTCTGTTGTGTTGGATGTCTGAAAACCCTATTGGGTCTATTGGGTCTTTGTAAGCTCGTCATGGAGAATATCCCTTTGGACGTTCTCATTAGTATGGTGCACCGAAAAGCAGAGATTTATGTAAGATATGGCAACCCTTTCTGGATTACCGCGATGCAGGCTTATTTGCGACTCTAAGAAGGACTATTATATAGCCATGACGATATTGTCTAATGAATCACATCTTAGGAACTATGAGCGTATGAATGTGTATCGGTTGATGCTCTCGAAGAACGAGAGCTATCACTTTGTTATTATTTCTTTATTATTTATTGTTTATTTTTGTTTTTCTTCTGTCCGTTTAGAGACTTTAACTTATTTTGTATATACATGCACATGGGTGTAATTTTGTTCAGTTATTTGAGTTGTTTTGTTATTGGTTTAATATAATAATAAAAATATCTTTTTCAATAAAAAAGTTTGCTAAAAATTAAAATGCTAATATGGATAGATTAGAGTCCCAAATAACTCTCATTAGAGAGACCACTCGTGGTGGCTTACGTTGAAGGTCACCACACGGGTGATAGGGTAAGGTTGAGCGAGGATCCCCTTCATGATAACCTCTGGGGAATTGAACCTGCGCTGGTGGCCTCCCTCTGCATCACAAACCAACCATCCAACCAACTGAGTGGGAGACTGTGTAACTGCTACACACAGAATCAGCCGCAGAAAAAGGGCAAGAGAAATTATAATGACAAGGAAAAAGGTGTATTTGAGACAAAAATGTTCTCTGCTAGAAATTGTATTTTATAATGAGACAAGTGTTTGGAAGATGTCTTTGGCTGAATACAATAAGGTGAGACAAGTGAAATAACCAGAATGACTAATTGTGATTGGATATCGATAACCATAAAATAAGTCCATGTTTTTGATTGGTCTGTGGAAAGCTTGCTGACTGTTGCATGAATTTATAAATCAGATGAAATATATTGAAAGGAGAGTCCGTCCCCATGGGAAATGCCTTCTGAACACATGCTAGAAGAAACCCATGGTATGAAGTGTCTGAGAATCGTCTGCTCGGTAACAGGAACCTGGGGGTTGAATGACTGAAAGTTCCTGTAACTTGGAGCTGAGAAAACTATCAGATCACCCCCGAACGTATTGAATGTTGGAGCATATTTGAAGTACTGAATGGCCTCATGATGGATTTCAATTGTGTGTGATTTGAAAAACGTACATCTCTACTCCATCCTCTTACGTGTTACACACTGGGGCACAGCCGTTTTCCTGAAACTGGGAATAAGTTGGAACAATACCTGGAAAATTCCATAATTGGCATTCCCAGGACTATTCTGTAACTATGTGGGTGGCATTAGAAAGGCAAGAGAGAAAGAGAGGGAAGGTGCTGTATGCAGTAGTGAGAGTGGGGGAGCATGAGCTTTGTTCGGGGGTCGGTGCTACAACAGACATACAGTGAGTGTGAGGGAGCAGAGAGAACACGGTGACCCTTAACCCTCCAGAGTGGGGAAGGTTATTGATGCTTGTCCTGTATTGCTGGACATTTCTTCATACCGTAGATACTGCACTGAGGTAGGTGGAGAGAGCAGACCATGCTCGGCGGGTCTGGTAGTGTGGCCCCCTCTGGGAAGAGAATGGTCCCCTTTTGTACTTGCCCATCCACCAGGATCTCCATGTTGCTGTCGACAAACCGTGGTGTAATTTCCCCTTCGCTGCCATGTTTGGGGAAAATGTGCAGGGCAGCTCCAAAGTGAGAAAGCGCAACCGTGTGCCCATCGGCCTTTTCAAGATGGCACCAGTGTCAGTGATCACAGAATATCCAGGGGCATCCAGGCGATTGTGAGTACCTCCAGTCATGATGGGTGGCAGAATCGGGCTGGCATTGTATGAGAGGGACACTATGGAGTGGGGTGGGTAGTTAATGAGATGAGTTTGGTAAGATAGCACCAGGAAACTAGCTCGGCCTCGTGCAGACAACCCCTCTGTCACACCTAATTTAAATGTCACTGCAACAGTTTTTTGTTAGATTGAGCCCAGTGAGGTGAAGACTCTGCTGTCCTCACTCCCAGTTACAAAGCTGCAGAACAAATGCTCATCCAAAACTCTCCATCGCCTGAACTCACAGCAATATCCCTTTCACTCATAATTCTTCGAAATACAGACCCGTGTTGCATGATACTATCGAAATGTCTTCATTCTGAAACCTGTGAACATATCCTTCCATGACATTTTATCTCAGTCTCCCCCCCGCATCCTATCTCCACCCCAAAACACACTCATTTACAGTCATATTGCACGAGACTGCCAGTATGACTAGTCATTTGGCCTAGATGGTCCATGGCAACCAAAATGTACATCCAGACTCACCCCATTTCCCTGCCCTTGTTCTGTATCCCTCTAATCCTTTCCTATCTGTGTATTTGTCCAATTGCCTTTTCAATGTTGTTATTGTACCCACCTCAATCACTTCCACTGACAGCTCAGTCCATATGTGTACCACACTCTATGTAAAAAAGTTGCCCCTCAGTTTCCTTTTTATATTTTTTATCCTTTCCAAACATTAATGGATGTCCTCTAGTCAACGATTCACCAAACTTGAGAAAGAAGGTTGAAGTATTCACTCCATGCACGCCTCTCATGATTTTATAAGGGCTACACTTCTATAAGAACCCCCTCAGTTTCCTTGGCTGTAAAGAAATAAGTTCTAACCTCTCCAACCTCTGCCTATAACTTAGAGCTTATAGCCCAGGAAACATCACTGGAAATTTGTTCTGCATACTTTCTAGTTCAATAATATCCATTCTAGAGCAAGATGAACAAAACTGAACACAATACTCCAACTGCAGCCTTACCAACATCCTGTACAATTGCAGCATAACGTCCCAACTTCTATACTCAATGCGTTGATGAAGGCCAATGTGCCAACAGCCTTCTTCACTGTCCTGTGTATCTGTGACTCAAATTTCAGACAACCGTGCACCTGATCTCCAACGACCTTTTGTTCCACTACACGTCTTAAGGCACTATCATTCGTCATTAAACTCCTACCTGGATTTGACTTTCCAAAATGCAAGACGTCACACTTATCTAAATTAAACTCCATTTGCTATTTCTCAGCCCACTTCCCCAGCTGATCAAGGTACTGCTGCAATTTCTGATAACGTTCCTCACTGTAAGTGATGTCTCCTAATTTAGTGTCATCTGCAAACCTACTAACGTTGCGTTGTGCACTCTGGTCCAAATCATTGATATAGATAACAAACAGCAATGGGCCCAGGACCGACCACTAAGGCACTCCACTAGTTACAGGCCTCCAGTCTGACAAGCATACCTCCACCAAAGCCATTTGTTTCAGAACATTAAGCCAATTGTGTCGCCAATTTGCCAGTTTACATTGGAGTCCATGCGATCTAACCTTCTAGAGCGGCCTACCATGTGGAACCTTATCAAAGACCTTACTGAAATCCATATAGACGATGTCCACCATCTTTCCTCATCAACCTTCCAGGTCACTTCCTCAAAAATCTCTATCAAACTTTGTCAGGCATGATCTGCCACGCACAAAGCTATGCTGACTGCTCCAAGTCAAACTCTGTCTTCCCAAATGCATCCATATCTTATATCTCCGAACCTTCTCAAGCGGTTTACCGAATACAGATGTGAAGCTTACTGGTCTATATTTCCCAGGCCTTTCTTTGCAGCCCTTCTGAATAAGGGCACTACATTTGCTACTGCCCAGTCTTCCGGGACCTTGCCCCTGAACTACCTTTTCTCGCCTTGTGCAGTGCTCTTAGATATATCTGGTCAGGACCAAGAGATTTATCTGACTTTATGCATTCTAATATTTCCAACAACACCTCTACTGTGATATTGACTGTGCCAAGATATCGCAACTAACCTCCCAAAGGTCACAGGTCTTCATATCTTTCTTCATGATAACCACAGAGGGGAAATTGAGGACCTCACCCATCTCTTGAGGTTTTACACATGCATGCCCATTTTGGATTTTAAGGCGTCCTATCTCTCTCTAGTTGTTCTTTTTATTTACTATACTGAATCTGGATTCATCTTCATCTGCTCAGCCAAGGCTATCTCATACCCCATTTTAGCCCTGCTGATTTCCTTCTTCAGTAAACTCCTTTAACCCATGTGTACCTCCAGGGATTCCCTTGGAACCAGCTGCCTGTACCTGAGCGATGCCTCCTTTCTTTCTGCTCAGAGCCGCAATATCTCTTGTTATCCAGGGTTCACTCTTCCAGCCTCACTTTCCCTTCACCCTCACAGGAACATGCAGACCTTGAACTCGAGCTACCTCACTTTTGAAGCCCTCCCACTTTCCCGGGATCCTTTTGTCTGGAAACACACTACTCCAATCAAGCCATGAAATCCCCTGTCTAATGTCAACAAAATTCGCCTTGCCCCAATTTAGAACTTGAATCTGTGGGCCATTTTTTTTCCCTACCATACCTATTTTAACATTAATACATCTCTGGTCACTTTTCCCAAAATGCTCCCCCACTTTACCTCCGTCACCTATCCTGCCCTGTTTCCCAACAGTAGGTCGAGTTTGTCCCTTCCCGAGGTGGACCCTGTACATGCTGCTTGTGGAAGCTTTCCTGAACACACTTAACAAATTACGTTCCACCTAAGTTCTTAACCCTCTGGAAGTCCCAGTCTATGTTAGGATAATTAAAATCACCTATTATGACAACCCTATTGCTCCTGCAAGTCACGCCAGTCTTCCTGCATATTTGTTCCTCTAATTCCCATTGATTATTTGAAGGCTTATAGTGCAACCACTATAACGTCACCAACCCCTCTTATTGTTTGCATCATTTACAAAATCGCATTGGGTATTATCTCAGTTATTTCATCTTTAAATACTAGAGTGATAATCGCCTTAATCAGAACTATTGGTATTTAAATTGTTTCCATTCACATCTCTTCCTCGCAGTGACTTTCACATTCGCAGCATCCCTTGTCAAGGCACAGTGGAGATATGGAGCTGTAAATGGATGGGAGCTGCACATCCTGTCAGTTCCAACATTGGTTGCCAGTTTCCCCACACTGAGCTGCGATCTAACACAGTGTTACCGAACAATGCAACAATCTGGGTTTATATATGAATGATCCAGTGTGGACTGCACAGCCCCCCACGCTCGACATTAAGCCCAGGATTATAGATCCAGCATTGGTGTGGGCTGCACAGAGTTTCACTCTGCACATAGCTGGGTTGCATTCAGCAGTACACTAGCCGGATCTACACAGTGCTCCATCCTGAACATGTCATGGTTATGTCAGAGAACTAAACACCCGGCTATGCGTTTATT
Organism: Chiloscyllium punctatum; assembly: GCF_047496795.1. Lineage (NCBI taxonomy): Eukaryota > Metazoa > Chordata > Chondrichthyes > Orectolobiformes > Hemiscylliidae > Chiloscyllium > Chiloscyllium punctatum. The sequence continues at coordinate 75,901,680 of NC_092772.1, read as the reverse complement.
TTTGTTTTAATTCTTGTGATTGGACCCTTCAAATCCTGACTCATCCGATTAGACCGGACCCTCTGGATGAGTCATGGTAACTGTTGTTACAGCATCTGAGTCTGCAACATGACCAACAAATGGAGCAGAGGCTGCAGAGAGGGGCATCTCTGTAAAATGGAATGAGGGAATCGCCATCAGATCAGCCGTGGTCTTAGTGAATGGTGGGGCAGGATTGAATGGACCACTGATGCAACTTATCATATATTTCTCTTTGTTCCAAGCAAACTCCCCTTCTCTCCCAGTGTCCCATACTGGTGGGGAGTGAGTCACTTCCTCCTGTCCCTGCGTAACAGGATCCTCACTAGCCTGCAGATATCCCTGTGCCCCAGTTTTGAGCAGTTGAATAACTGGCTCCTGTTCCTGTGCCCCAGTCTCGAACAGTTGAGTGACTGCCTCCTGTCCCTGTGTCCCAGTTTCAAGCAATTGAATGATTCACGCATGATCCCAAGTTTGTGAAAATAGATGTCCTCCTCCTGCTCCTGAGTAACAGGCTCCAATAGCTCTGTGCTCACCTGCTGCTCCTGTGGAATGGAGGTGAGGGACTGAATGGCCTCTTCACATTCTGTACAGCTTTTTCTTGACTAAAAGCCTTTCTCCTGTTTCTGTAAAACACCATCAAATTCTGAATGATGTATTTTTGTATTTGACTCTCTGTAATTGAGCAAACCAGCGGACTGACAGAATTCAGAAGCTAAATAACCTCCTCCTGTTCCCGTGTTATACACTGAAGAGTCAATAGACTCTCAGAGATGTACAGTACGGAAAAAGATCCTTCCGTCTGGTCATCCATACCGCCAAATATCCTAAATTAATCTCGTCCCCCTTGCCAGCAATTGGCCCATCTCCCTCTAAACCCTTCCCATGCATGTATCCATCCAAATGCCTTTTAAATGGTGTCCCTGCCCCCACCACCCCTTTTGTCTGTTCAATCCATACACACAGCGGTCTCTGTGTGAAAATGTTGTCCCTCATGTCCCTGCTTAAATCATTCTCCTCTCACCTTAAACTTTTGTCTTCTAAGTTTGGACTTGTCTATCCTGGGAAGACATTGACTGTTTACCTTATCTATGCCCCTCATGATTTTTTAACCCCGTTAAGGATCCCCCACCCCCACCCCCAGCCTCAACACTTGAAAATAGCCCCAGCCTATTAAAACTCTCCATGAAACTCTAACCCTCCAACACCTGCAACATTCATTTAAATCTCTTCTGCACCCTTTCAAGTTTGACAACATCTTTCCGACAGTAGAGAGAACAGAATTAAAGGCAATATTACAAAAGTGGCCAAACCAATGTCCTGGACAGATTTAACATGTCATGCAAATGCTTCGACTCAAAGCACGCACCAATAAAGGAAATATCACCAAATGCCTTCATCACTGCGCTGTCTACCTGTGACGGCACGTTCAAGGAACGGAGAACCTGCACCACGAGGCTAGCGTTGCTGCCTCACAGGGCAGTGACCTGGGTTTAATTCCATCATTGAATGACTCGCTGTGTGGGGTTTGTACATTCTCCCCATATCTGAGTGAGTTTCCTGCGGGTGCTATGTTTTACTCCAACTGTATAAAGATATACAGGTAAGTGTAGATTGGCCATGCTAAATTGCGCACCATACCCAGGGTTGTGTAGGGTAGGTGGATTAGCCATGGAAAATGCAGGCTCAGAGGGATAGGGCAGGTGTTTGTCCAGTGGGATACTGTTTAGAGGTTCGGTGTGGTCTCGATGGTCCGAAAAGCCTGTTTCCTCACTGTAGGGATTCGATCATTTCAATGGAGTTCTCCTTCACTAGCAGCTTTCGACAGGGCACTACCTGTAAGTCTTACCTTGATTTGTCTTGCCAAAATGCAACACCTCATATGTAACTAAAATATACTCTATCTGCCACTCCTCGGTTCACCTAAAAAAGGTCCCATTATCGTCTGAGAGATCATTCTTCACTGTCGACTACACCACCAAGTTTGGAATTATCTACAACCTTACTGACCATACTTCATATACTCAAATGTAAATGATTTGTATCAGTGACAAAAGGCAGTGGACCCACTATTGATCTTTGCGGAAAGCCACTGGTCACAGGTCTCCAAGTTTAATGAACAAATATCCACTGTCACGCCCTGTCTCCAATATTCAAGAAAATTTCGGATCTAAATGGCGAGGTCTCCCTGGATCCGAGGAAGTCTAACCTTGCTAACCAGTCTACCATGTAGAACATTTTGGGAATCTTACTGAGTTCCATAAAGACAACATCCACTGGCCTGTCTTCATCAATCATCTTCATCACTTCCTCAAAAGATTACACCGAGTCAGTGAGACGTGATCTCCAATGTACAAAGCCCTCTTCAGTCCTTGTCTTTCCAAATGCATTTACATCCTTTCCCACAAAATCCCCTCCAACAATTTAGTCACCATTGACGTCAGGCTCAGCGATCTATGGTTACCTGTTTTTTTTCCTTACTTTTAAAATAATGACACAATGTTAGCTGCCCTCCAGTCTTTTGACACCTCACCTGTGGAAATCAATGATACAAATATATCAGCAAAATGCTGACCAATTTCTTTCCTAGCTTCTCACAAACATTTGGGATACAAATGATCAGGTCCCAGGGATTAGTTCACCTTTATGTGTTTTAAAATGTCAAACACCTCCTTGTAGTATAGACACCTTTCAATGTTTCACTGTATATTTATTCATTCTCTCGCTCTTGTAATCTCCTCCTCATTAAATACCGAGGAGAAGGTTTTGTTTCATATCCCTCCAATCTCGGGTGGTTCCACACATAGGTAGTCTTACTGATCTTTAAGGGGCCCAGTTCTCCCCCTAGTTAATCTTTTACCATTACAGGATTTGTAGAATTTCTTCAATGCCTCTTTAACACTATTTCTAAAGCTATCTCATGTCCACATTTTTCTGGCCCGAATTCCCCATTGACTATACACTTATTGCCCTTATACACCTCTCGGGATTCACTTAATCTCAGCTCTGTTTACCTGACATATGCCTCCTTCCTTACCTTGACCATAACATCAATATATCTAACCATCCAGCACTCCCTGCACCCACCAGCCTTGCCCCTCTCACTAATAGGAACACGTTGGCTCTGGACTCTCTGAAATCACGTTTTGATGGACTTGCATTTACCAACCACCCCTTTAGCTGTGAATAGGGTACCCCAATCAGTCTTTCAGAGGGCTCACCTAACACTTTCAAAATTGGCCTTGTTCAAAGTTTGAACTTAAATGTTGACATCAGGTATTTCCTATTCCACAACTAATTTAAAACTAATATTTATGTATAACAGACTTGAAAGTTAAATCAACATTTCCTGCCCCTCTATAACGGGCTCGAAAGTCTGACCAGGCTCCTCCTGTCCCTCTGTAAGAGACTCAAGAGGCTTAATGGACTCCTCCAGTTCTTCTAAACACACTCGAGAGGCTGCACGGCCTCCTCCTGTCCCTGTGTAACAGATCCGAGACACAACAACCCGTGGATTACGAGCAGCCGTTAAACTGTATCTGGTGGAGGTCCATCCTTTCTCAGATACAGAAACACAGACAACACAATGTACTGCAGGTGCCCTCTCAGTTACACTTTATGCAGCTGCAGCAACACATCTCTTTGTTCTGAATGATTCTGTTGACAAAATGTGCCAATATTCCAGCTTTCCACCTTTTCAAGTAGCAACAGGCTAATATGGGCTGAATGGTCTTCTCTTCTCCTCTGTAATAGGCCCATTGGAAGAGAATTTCTTCGGCCTGTTCCTGAGCAGCAGTCCCAATGCTCTATCTCAAGGTTATGAAAGGATTTGAAAACAGGGCATTAAAACCAGGAGTAGCCTCACACTGGTCAATAAGCACCATACTTTGTGTTCAGGTATCTAGAATCTTGCCCACCACACCCCCCCCCCCTTTATTATGCAGCCGATATGTTATTTTATAACTGCCTCCTTTCATAAACAGAATGGAATATACAGTGTTCTGTTAATACGCTCAGATACAAGGAAAAAAAGATATAAAATATTGAAAGATTTATGGTCCATCCCTCAGCAACCCTCATCCATTGCATCCAGTATATGCAAAGTGATGTATTGAACTGGTTAACTGAGTCTATTTGTTTAGTGACTGCGATTAATGCCAATCTCCATGGATTGTAATTATCCCAGTGGAGGGTTTCCATCTTTTAATGATAAATGGGCTCCGTTCAATGTGTCATCTCATAACATGAGCGGAGCATCAACGACAGCACTGACAGGGATCAGCAGATCCAGAGAGAGGGGAGGGGAAATCAGAATCTGAGAACATGAGACTGGAATGTTCCAACAATGGATCAGAATCTGAGAACATTAGACTGAAATATTCCAACAATGGATCAGAATCTGAGAACATTAGACAGGAATATTCCAATAATAGACAGGAGCTTATCCGATTATATTTGGTATCTTTCTGCATTTGATTGGATGTCATTATCATTGCGGATCTATTTCGCTCTTCTCATTATTCAATACTTTTATTATCCCTTCCTGGCTATCGTTGGTGTTCCTGGTGAGTGTCACTATCCAGATTTGTTTTTTTATAAACCAGTTATGACTGTATTATAGTTATTTCATATCGTCTACACTTCCTGCCACTATTATTGTTCCAATCCAATCCAATCTCTCAATCTAGATATTCACTCTACAGACCACTGCTAACTGCATCAATGAAGGTGTTCAATTACTGTCTCCCTCTCTACTCTGGCAGTGTTACTCACGGATCTCTATGTTGAACTATTCAGTTTCAGGGGAGAATCATAATGCATCGTATCATTGCCTTTGCTGTTAAGAGCATGGAGGTCACTGTCTACTGTTCTGGTTACAAACTCCACTTCCTTCCACTGTTTCCATCCCATCCCTGGCCAATATCTGCAGTTGAAGCAGACAAGTCACAACTGTGGGAGATCCCTTTGACAATGAGCTGATTCTTGACACCATTCCCTGACATTTCTAACTTGAAATACTCACTACTCCAGAATATATCTAACTGGTTTATTGCATCTGCTGTTTGAACCTTGAGCTATGAAGTACAGGCTTAATGAAGCCAATAATCTGCTGCTGACGCTCCCGGCTTCAAACCTGCCGAAGCAAATCTGATTCGAACTCACACCAAACTCCCATCCATCTGTCATTCATGTGCACACGGATGTATATTGCTGTTGTGTCTGGCAATGCCTTTATTTTAACATTCTCAAACACTTTATCTCATCTGTCCATGAAACTTCCCTCGTTCTCTCTATTGATAAACAAAAAGCCTGCCAGCTGTTCTTATTTAAAATTGTTTTCTCCATGTGCGTTCCTTCTCAAACAATGAGTTTCGCATTCAACCACGCCTATCGCGCACACTCTCTCAGTCTCTGATGAACACAGAGAGAGAGCAAACCTTCCAATTATAGGCAGTAATCTGATGCGAGTATAGTTAGCATATGTTAGTAAAGTTTTCAATATTCTCCAGATAGTGCAGTTCACTGAGCAACACACTAGCATGGTGTGCACAGCTCTCCATGCTGGGCTGTCATCTTGTCCCAGTTTATGTTTGTTTGTGGTGTTCTGTGAAGCAGATTCAGAATTTGATGTAACAAGCCATTCAGCTGATCTGACAATGCCTGTATTTAATGTTCTCATTCTTGTAATTTTCCGCACGAAGATCTCACGTCTGCAGTTAGTCCCACTGCCCTGTCTTTTTCCCCATATTTACACAACATCTTTTCAGTTAATTAACTGCCTGTTTCTGTCTTTAATGTGAATCTCTCTGTCCCTCTGTATCTTTCCCGGGCCTTGGGTTTTGTCTCCCTAGTGTATCGAGTGCTGGCATTGTGTAGCTCAGAAATAATGAAATGGCGTGTGTCAGGCTGTTGTTCACTTCCTGGTGTGTCCCATGTGATGGTTCATGGGCAGGTGTGTTTCAGAAGTTATGAGACACATCCTTGTACCTTGGTGTGTACCTGTGGCTGTCCCTTTCAGGTGACCTTGTGATCAGTAACACGAGGAAGACCACTGAGTAAAGGACCAGGCATCTAAATTGCCTGACAATGCTGTCACTTTTTTAATAAAAGGTTATTTTCTCGTCATTTTTCGTAAGAGGTCTTAAAGGCCAAACTTCCTACTGAAAACGGCTCAAGTAAATAACTTACGGGGATTTTAGGGTTTTTAATAAATAGTAGTAACAATGGCCAGCTCGCATAGACTAGGCTTTCTAGGTTTCTTTTCATTGTAGCAATAACAATCACCAGGTGCTTGGGGTCCCAGAACGGGTGTAAGTTTTAGTAAATTATCCCGAGCTGCTATTCTCTCTGGAAGCTCACTTGATGCTCTTTCCTCCTGGATTGGAGAACTGTATGCAAGAATGAATGTTTGAATGTTCCTTTTTGCCAAGGGGTGTGTTTAGGTGATTGTAGTATATTGGAACAGTTCATTTGTAGAAGGTACTGTATCCATTATTCTGTTAATGTTTCCAATAGTTAATTTAGTCTAAATTCCTCTTCATAGTGTATGGACTTTGATTAGAGTGTTTAAATACATTGTGTTTTGCTTTATGGTGAGTGGTTTGACGAGTACCATCACATCTGGAACACCCACTTCACATCTACCGTTAAAATAAGAAAAGGTTCGCATCCAAATTACCTCCTTAAACTAGTTTGAGTCAGTCTGGTTGGTCTATTGCAAACTGGGGACTCTTGTCTGGTTCTAAATCGATAATACTAAATTGGGTTTAGAATTCCAATCCCTACAGTGTGTAAACAGGCCATTCGACCCAACAAGTCCACACCGACCCTCCGAGGAGTAACCTACCCAGACCCATTCCTTTACCCTATTATTACACATTTACCCCGACTAAGGCACCGAACCCACACATCCCTGAAAACTACAAACAATTTAGCATGGCCAATTCACCTGACATGCACACTTTTGAATTGTGGGAGGAAACTAGAGAATCCAGAATAAGCTCATGCAGACACTGGAGAGTATGCACTGGGAGGCTATTGGGTTCAAAGGTCCAGTATGGTACTTGTTAGTGTCTTTGGTTCTGGATGTAGAATTTGGTTGGTTTAAACAGTGTATTGAGTTTAAAGACAATTTCAGTCACTAAGAGGTCTCTGGGTGTGGAAGAAGTAAAGTTTTACAAAAGGTAATGAAGGGAAGCTGTAGGAATTGACACACAAGCTGGAGTTAGAACATAGAACATAGAACATAGAACAATACAGCACAGAACAGGCCCTTCGGCCCACGATGTTGTGCCGAACTTCTAACCTAGATTAAGCACCCATCAATGTACCCATACAAATGCCGCTTAAAGGTCGCCAATGATTCTGACTCTACCACTCACACGGGCAGCGCATTCCATGCGCCCACCACTCTCTGGGTAAAGACCCCACCCCTGACATCTCCCCTATACCTTCCACCCTTCACCTTAAATTTATGTCCCCTTGTAACACTCTGTTGTACCCGGGGAAAAAGTTTCTGACTGTCTATATCTATTCCTCTGATCATCTTATAAACCTCTATCAAGTCACCCCTCATCCTTCGCCGTTCAAACGAGAAAAGGCCGAGAACTCTCAACCTATTCTCATGCGACCTATTCTCCATTCCAGGCAACATCCTGGTAAATCTCCTCTGCACCCTCTCCAAATCTTCCACATCTTTCCTAAAGTGAGGCGACCAGAACTGCACACAGTACTCCAACTGTGGCCTAACCAAAGTCCTGTACAGCTGCAACATCACTTCACGACTCTTGAATTCAATCCCTCTGCTAATGAACGATAATACTCCATAGGCCTTCTTACAAACTCTATCCACCTGAGTGGCAACTTTCAAAGATCTATGTACATAGACCCCAAGATCCCTCTGTTCCTCCACCTGACCAAGAACCCTACCATTAACCCTGTATTTCGCATTCTTATTTGTTCTTCCAAAATGGACAACCCTCACACTTGGCAGGGTTGAACTCCATCTGCCACTCCTCAGCCCAACTCTGCAACATATCTAAGTCCCTTTGCAAACGACAAATGCCCTCCTCACTGTCCACAACTCCACTTATCTTCGTATCATCTGCAAATTTACTGACCCACCCTTCGTCTCCCTCATCTAAGTCATTAATAAAAATTACAAACAGCAGAGGACCCAGAACTGATCCCTGCGGAACTCCACTTGTAACCGGGCTCCAGGCTGAATATTTACCATCTACCACCACTCTCTGACTTCGACCGGTTAGCCAGTTTTCTATCCAATTGGCCAAATTTCCCTCTATCCCATGCCTCCTGACTTTCCTCATAAGCCTACCATGGGGAACTTTATCAAATGCCTTACTAAAATTCATGTACACTACATCCACTGCTCTACCCTCATCCACATGCTTGGTCACCTCCTCGAAGAATTCAATAAGACTTGTAAGGCAAGACCTACCCTTCACAAATCCGTGCTGGCTGCCCCTAATCATGCAGTGTCTTTCCAGATACTCATAAATCCTATCCCTCAGTACCCTTTCCATTACTTTGCCTTCCACAGAAGTAAGACTAACTGGCCTGTAATTCCCGGGGTTATCCCTATTCCCTTTTTTGAACAGGGGCACAACATTCGCTACTCTCCAGTCCCCTGGTACCAACCCCGTTGCCAGTGAAGACGAGAAGATCATTGCCAACGGTACTGCAATTTCCTCTCTTGCTTCCCACATAATCCTAGGATATATCCCGTCAGGCCCGGAGGACTTGTCTATCCTCAAGTTGTTCAAAATGTCCAACACATCTTCCTTCCTAACAAGTATCTCTTCTAGCTTACCAGTCCGTTTCACACTCTCCTCTTCAACAATACGGTCCCTCTCGTTCGTAAATACTGAAGAGAAGTACTTGTTCAAGACCTCTCCTATCTCTTCCGACTCAATACACAGTCTCCCACTACTGTCCTTGATCGGACCTACCCTCGTTCTCGTCATTCTCAGGTTTCTCACATACACATAGAATGCCTTGGGGTTATCCTTGAACCTATCCGCCTAGGATTTTTCATGCCTTCTCTTAGCTCTCCTAATCCCTTTCTTCAGGTCCCTTCTGGCTATCCTGTATCCCTCCACTGCTCTGTCTGAACCCTGTTTCCTCAACCTTATGTAAGCCTCCTTCTTCCTCTTTACTAGACATTCAACCTCCCTCGTCAACCAAGGCTCCCTCACACGACCATTTCTTTCCTGCCTGATAGGTACATACATATCAAGGACACATCGTATCTGCTCCTTGAAAAAGTTCCACATTTCCACCACATCCTTCCCTGACAGCCTATGCTCCCAACGTGTGCTCCTCAAATCCTGTCTTACAGCATCGTAATTTCCCTTCCCCCAATTGTAAAATCTACCTTGTTGTGTGCACCTATCTCTCTCCATAACCAAGGTGAAAGTCACAGAATTGTGGTCACCATCACCAAAATGTTCACCCACTAACAAGCCCACCACTTGTCCCGGTTCATTACCGAGTACCAAATCCAATATGGCCTCCCCTCTGGTTGGACAATCTACATACTGCGTTAGAAAAGCTTCCTGGACACACTGCACAAACACCGCCCCATCCAATCTACTTGATCTAAAGAGCTTCCAATCAATATTTGGGAAGTTGAAGTCGCCCATGACTACGTCCCTGTGACTTCTGCACCTTTCCAAAATCTGTTTCCCAATCTGTTTCTCCACATCTCTGCTGCTATTGGGGGGCCTATAGTAAACCCCTATAGAGTTGGGGTTGTGTTTGTCTGTGCGAAAATGAGAGGTAATTACAGCTATAGCTCGGCAATTACATTTGGTGGAACCGCCATCGGAATCTTTGGAAATGGCGAGAATTCAATTTCAAATGAGGCACCTTGAACATGAAAAGGAATTGAAACAGTTTGAATTGTGATGAAAAGTAGAAATAAAACAAAAGGAAATGAAGACGGAAGAGAGAAAAAGAGAGAAGAAAAGCAGAGAGTTTCAACTTCAAAATTTAGTAATTGGAGAGGAAAGTTGACATAGAAGGTGAAGATGAAGGCGGACAGTGGGCTGGATAAGGAGGATAGTGAGGATGAGCAACCCTATATAGCCAAAGGACTGATGGGGATCTGTTTAAATACATCCAGGTATTATCTAAATTTGATGAGAATGGTGGAGGGAGCCTTTTTAATATCATTTCAGAAAGGGGCTAAACAAATGCAGTTTCCAGAGAACATGTGGATTTAGTTGATTCAAACAAAGCTAATAGGCATTTGTATCCCTATCAGAGGAGGTATCTGCTGAGTATGAGGAGGTAAAGAAAGCTATTTGAAGTGCATATGAGCTTGTGCAAGAAGCTGACAGACAGTGTTTCAGGAATCTAAAATAGCATGCCTGGTTAAACGCACTTTGTGTTTGAAAGGATCAAACAAATTTTGAAAGGTGGGGAAGGGTATTAAAACATAGCAAACCTATGACCCTGAGAGAGATTCTTATTTTGGAGAAGTTCAACAATTTACTTCCTGCAGTCATGAGAACTCGTGTGGAAGAGCAGAGAGTAACAATGGGAAAGTTAGAAGCTGAAATGGCTGATGATGATGATTGAGTTCAGAAAGCAAAGTTTGGTTTCTGTGAGAGATTGAGAAGATTGTGTGAGATCTTCTTAAAACATATCCCTGTGAGAGTAAGGTTTATTGGCATAGGCCAGGAGTAGCAGGTAAAGGGGTTAGAGCATTAAGAGGTACAGAAGCATGTAATTCTTTTCTGCTGAGACATGAGGAGCTACTTCATTCAGAAGGACTATGGGAGAGATGAGAAGTGCTCCATTATGTAACGTGTGGTTGGAGTGTCCAGTGGAAACACCAACAGATTTATTCCCCAATGGGGAAGGTGGCCTTGAGCTTGGTGTTGGCGTTCCAACATTTCAGCATTTACATTGCGAATAACGTATCTGAGACAAATCGTTTTCACTGATCGTGACCCCATAAAGATTTTGGAGAAGTTTTGGGAGAAAAATACCAGTCTGTGTCGACTGAGCTTATTATTTCCGCCATTAAATATGAAATTATACATGTGACAGGGTTAGAAAACCTAAGTTTTGACACGTTGTGGAAACTTGAGTGAAGAAAAACAGAGGCATTCTGTGGCAGGAGTAAAATGACTGAAATCGAATGTCGTTGTGAACATTTGTATGCTCAGAGTCAATGTAACATATGTGTATGGCAGTCAATAGACAATAGTCAATAGGTGCAGGAGAAGGCCATTCTGCCCTTCGAGCCTGCACCACCATTCAATATGATCATTCCTAATCAGTATCCTCTTCCTGCCTTATCTCCATAACCCTTGATTCCACTATCTTTGAGAGCTCTATCCAACTCTTTCTTAAATTAATCCAGAGACTAGGCCTCCACTGCCCTCTGGGGCAGAGCATTCCACACAGCCACCACTGTCTGGGTGAAGAAGTTTCTCCTCATCTCTGTCCAAAATGGTGTACCCCGTATTTTTAAGCTGTGTCCTCTGATTCGGCACTCACCCATCAGCGGAAACATGTTTCCTGCTGCCAGAGTGTCCAATCCGTTCATAATCTTATATGTCTCAATCATATCCCCTCTCAGTCTTCTAAACTCAAGGGTATACAAGCCCAGTAACTTCAGTCTTTCGGTGTAAGGTAATCCCGCCATTCCCGCCAGTCTACTCATAGAGGAAGGTTAGGAGGTCTAAAATGAATCCCTTTTTGTATATTGATGGATCATTTTATTAAAGTTGGAGTTGTGAGTATACTATCACTATAAAAAGGTTATTTTCTATTGGGATTTTTTTTGAAGAGAGGTTATAAAGGCAGAGGTGCAGAACTGCTGTCTGAAAACAGTTTAAGTAAATAATTGAGAAAGCCTTTAGGTTTTATGAAAACATTGGTAACAATGGAAGTGCAGCGGCCAGCTCTCCCAGACCAGGTTTTCTCAGTTTGCTTTTAGCTGCAGCATTCAGAAGCTGTTGGGGATCCCGGAAAGGGTTGGAAGTTTCAACACATGATCCCCAGCTGCTTTTCTCTCTGAGATCTCTGTTGATGTTGATATCTCTTCGATCGGAAAACTGCATGTAAGGATCTGTATTTGAATATATCTTTGTGCCAAGCAGTGCATACCAAGAAGATACGGTATCTATTGTTTGTGTAAGTGTTCAAACAGAAAAGCTATTTCAAAATGTTCTTTTCTTTAAGTGCATTTTAACTAAAGCATTTGAATAGACTATATTTTGCTTAAAGTCGAGTGGTTTGACCAGTCACAACATATCTGGAACGCAAACTTCACATCTATTTTTAAAATAAGGAAAGGTTTGGGTCTAAGCGACCTTCTTAAAATATTTTGCAGGGATCTGGTCTGGTCCACAACACTTATAGATGAGGAGTTTCTGACTGACTCCTCTTATTGAAAATTTAGTGGAGGGGTTGGGGATGGTTTGCTGGAGGTTGTGCTGTGAGCTGCCTGAGACATTCAGGGAGACATGAGGATTTGCTGACCCATCTTTGGGTGGAGCCTGGGGATTGTAGTTACAGCATCTGGGTCTGTAACATGAGCAACAAATGGAGTAAAGGTTACAGAGTGGGGAAACTCTGAAAACACAGAGTTAGTGTATGTGTGGAAAGGGATCTGTTGGACCCACCCGAGTTTTCCATTAACAGCCTCGCAAGCTACACTTAATCCAGGAGCAGAGTGTGAGGGCACATTGATTGAACAAGGAGCTGGTCACAGAGCAGTGTCACCTCCTTTAACGCGTCCTGCAGCTTCCCCCCCGGGGAAAGGACGGTGCTGCCAGTGGCTGTTCGGGTCACAGTTTCATTCAGCTTCTATGTTCTGGAACTTTCCAAGCAGGACTGGGTGACATAGCCATCATCTCCCAGTATGTTGCCATCAATGTAACCATTCGGTGATGGATGAGGTAAATACATCATTTCCCCCACAGCAGGGAGCTGCCAAGTGTATCCAGTATAATGGGATTCCCGATGGTGTACATGGCATCTGCAGAGTACCCATGTCACTGGGGAGAGGTAGAGGAACTGAAGGAGCTCTCTCTCTGTTAATGTTACCGTGTGTCCATGCACAGTACACTATGTTGGTGAATACCTCTGTCCTCACAGCAGACACAGTACCTTCATTCACAAGCAGACAACATTCCCATCGTCTTCGGGTCTCCATGTAGAAAGGAATGAATGTATCTTGGATAAAGGCCGTCCCCTTAATACATGTTTAAAAACAGCATCCCCATCACCAACCAAACACTTCAAAACATTCCATGTGTACGGAGAGCAATGGGGTCACTTGGAGTGTCTGGGTGCAGACGATCAGGGATGGAGCAAAACCTCCCATGTCTGTACGGGGCTGAGTGAACCCTCCAGGACACAGTATCATTAAGTCCTGTAATCCCTCTCCATTTCAGTAACATACTGCCTTCCATTATTCCTGTAAATGAAATGACAGGTTATATCATGTTATATTGCACCTGCCAAATTATTATCCATTGCCTTTACCTCTCTTGATAATTTATTCTCTTGCTTATCACAGCAACATGACCAAACTCAATATCTGTATATCTGTTCCATCCTCCTGATCGTTGATGTAGATTGTAAATAGTTGAGGACCCAGCACTGGTCACTGTGTGACTCCACTGGTGACGTTCTGTCAAACTGATTAAGACTGATTTATCCGGAGAGCCTACTTCCTGTTTGATACACAGTCCTCTCCCATTACTGTGTAACACAGTGGAAAAGCTGAATATGAACGAAGAGAATCAGTCAGGAATCCAACCCCTCGAATCTGCTCCGCCATGGAATACAATCATGGCTGATGTCATCGCGGCCTCTGTTCCACATCCCTGCTATCTCTCGATCGTCAAACTCTAGTCTCTTGTTGGAGATTGCGCCACATGAAAAAAATATCCACTCCACATCTACACTTTCAATTATATTTCGCATCTTACAGACCTCAATGAGCTCTCCTATCGTTCTTATAAAATCGAGACTATAGGCCTAAACTGCTCAATTTCTCTTCATAAGACAAACACTTCAAATATGGAATCAATCTAATGAAGCTCTTCTGAATTGCGTCCAATGGAAATACCTCATTCTGCAGGACACCCAAACTGTACTCCAGTTACAGCCTCACTAATGCCTTGCATAGCTACAGCAACACTCCCTACCTTTCTACTCTATCCTTTTACAAATAAACGATGAAGTTATGCTTGCATTTCTCAGTATTTGAAGTACCCGCAAGCAAGTTTTCTGTGTTATGCAAGCAGACACCCAGATCCCTCTGCACTTAAGCACTTTGAAGTTTCTCTCCATTTAGATAATAATTTGCCTTTTTATTAGGCTGGCCAACTTGAATAACCCCATATTTATCCACATTAGTTTTCATTGCCAAATGTTTGCCCATTCACCCAATCTATACATATAGTTTTTAAATCTCTTGCATCATCATTCCGAAGTAATTTCCCGCCAATGTTAGTGTCATCTGAAAAGTTAGCTAATGTATTTTCTATCCCGTCAACCGAGTAATAATATCGATCCCAAATGGTTGAGGCATGAGAACTGAAATCTATGGCACCCAACAAATTGCATTTTCCAATAGAAAATGATACATTTAATTCATCTGACTGCATTTTGTTAGTTAACCAATCCTCCATCCAAGACAATAAATTACTCCTAAACTCATGCTGTCTGATCTTACCACTCACTCTTTGGACAAGCGACATATCTAATGCCTTCACGAAGACCAGATATATTCCATCACCAGGATTCCCACTATCCACCTTGTTTTTCACATCTTTAAATAACTCAAGAAAACACTTCAATCATAGTTTATCTTTTGTAAAACCATGTTGAGTCTGATGGATTGTGGTTTACGTTTGCAAATGTCCTCAACAATGGATTCTAATAATTTGCCTTAAATTACAATACTTTATTGTTACATTTTACTCCCTAATGTATTCAGTTATTATAATTTCTTCCCTTTTGAAAACCTTGACGTTTTCTTTGAATTCCTGTTTGATGGGCAAAAGGTTTTAAGAGATGTGCTCCAATTGCTGCATAAGCGGTATGTGTGGCTGACTGGACTCATCATCCTGCTGGTGTACAAAATCGATGGGATGAAGTCTTTCTGGGGTTCCATGTTTAGATTAGATTACTTACAGTGTGGAAACAGGCCCTCCGGCCCAACAAGTCCACACCGGCCCGCCGAAGCGTAACCCACCCATACCCCTACATCTACATCTACATCTACCCCTTACCAAACACTACGGGCAATTTAGCATGGCCAATTCACCTGACCTGCACATCTTTGGACTGTGGGAGGAAACCGGAGCACCCGGAGGAAACCCATGCCGACACGGGGAGAACGTGCAAACTCCACACAGTCAGTCGCCTGAGGCGGGAATTGAACCCGGGTCTCCGGCGCTGCGAGGCAGCAGTGCTAACCACTGTGCCACCGTGCCGCCCACACGTGTTGTCATCTCCAAGGCCAAAATGACCGCCTCCTGTTGATGCGTTAGAGGGGTGGGGGATTATGGAATCTTCCCGTTACTGTGTAACATTTTGAGGGTCTGATATGTCTTCTTATATTTCTCCATAATCGGTGGAGATACTGAACGGTCTCCTCATGTATCCCAGAGATGGAACGAAGGGAGCGATTGGTCTTCTCTTGTTCCCATACAACAGACACGTGTCTGAATTACCTCCTCCTTTCTCACGAAAAAAGTCTCAGATAGTTTTTATCCTAACACATTTCCCTTGCAACAGACTCGGTGGGTCTGAATGGCCTCCTGTTATCCCAGTGTAACAATCTCCAGTCACTGTGTGACCACTTCCAGTTCCTATGTTACGGACTTGAGGAGGCTGAATGGACTGATCCTGTTGCTGTGTAACAGGATACTGGTGCAACATGGCCTACTCTGGATCCAGTGTTATAGATTCGAGGGGATGATTGGCCTCGAATATATATCAGGCTCGAGGGGCTGACAGTGTCGTCCTATTCTGGTGTAACAGGCTCGAAGACCTGAATATCCTCCTGTTGTTCCTGTGTAACAGGCTGGTGAACGGAATGGATTCCCCCACTATCTGTGTAATTCTCTTCAGTTGTTGACTCCTTCCTGTCATCTGTGTTGAAATAAGATCATCCTTTATTTTTGTAAACTCCAATGGCTATTGGATCAACCTGATCATCCTTTAGATATAAGCTAGCACCTTCATTGCAGGAATCAGCTGAGGGATCCATCTCTGAGCTGCTTCCAATATAACAATATCCTTTCGTCATTGAAGAGACTAAATCTGTACACACTACTCCAGATGTGATCTCACTAAGACCCTGTACAGCAGCAGCAATGATTTACCAGCCTGTTGTAAGGTTCCCACCCAGGTTAGAGCAGTCTCAGCTCTCTGGGGGAATACAGAGCATTTATGAACGATCATTGTCCTTCTCTACTCCACTAGGATAACGGGAGATCTGGAGAAAATGTCACAATGATGCTTAAGAAGATCATAAATGATGTGGCGAGATGATCTCTACCATTAATCTCCCCAAATCCCACATCGCTCAGATTCTCCAGAATCTAGTAAGGTGGAGTGCAAAAATAGCAAGGAGAAGGCAACATTGATGGGAGTTATATATCAAAGCGAAAGCTGCAATACAAATGCTGGACATGTTATAAAACGGGAAATGAGATATACACATTTGTGGCTACTGCAGTAATAATGTCCTGTTTACATTATATCGAAACTGTGTTAACCCAACTGAATGCTAATGGTGGGAAAAAATGGATCTCATGAGCATGTGTAAGATGGTGGGATTAACATTTTGTCGAGCACTGAGCGAGAGATCAGGTTATTTAGAAATTGATGCTGGATGATCAGAAAAGCTCATTGAAAACTTTGCTGTAAAGGACCTTTTGGGAACAGTGACCACAATACATTGGTTTTCTTTTATGCTGTTTGAGTACACGGTAGTTTTTGTTTTATTTGAAGTAACTGTCATAAATCTGAATCGTCCAAGCCCTGAAGGTGTGAGGAGAAATTGGGGTCTGCAGATGCTGGAGATCAGAGTTGAGGAGTGTGGTGCTGGAAGATCAGAGTCGAAAAGTGTGGTGCTGGAAAAGCACAGTCAGGCAGCGTACTAGGATCAGGAGAATTGACGTTTTTGGCATAAGCCCTTCATCAGGAATGAGGCTTATGGATGAAGGGGGCTGAGAGATAAATGAGAAGGCGGTGTAGCAGGAGGGAGTTAGCTAGGAATGCGATAGGTAGATGAAGGTGGGGTTGAAAGTGATAGGTGATGAAGGGAGACAGAACGCCTCATCTACTACATACGTTAAAGCCAGTGTGGTCTTCTCTACATTGGTAAGGCAGGTGGATCATTTCAGAGAACATATCTGGGATAGCCACATTGACCAACTCCACCGCCTTGTGGCTGAACACTTTAACTCCCCTTTCCACTCTGCCAAGGACGTGAGAGTCCTGGGCCTCCTCCATCGCCAAACCCTAACCACCCGAAGCATGGATGAAGAAAGGTTCTTCTTCTACCTTGGGACCCTCCAACCACAGGGGATTAATGTAGGTTTCACCAGTTTCCCCATTTACCCTAACTCCACCTTATCCCAGTCCAATCTTCCAACTCAGCATCCTCCCCCCTTTTGAACATTCCTATGTGTTCATCTTCCTTCCGATCAATCTGGTCCACCCGCCTCTCCGACCTCAGCCTTTCAGCCTCACCTTCCACTATCTAGTAGATCACAGGAATTAGCTTAGAAAAATGCCAAGTACCGTAGTAAGCCAGGGGAATCGGAGAAGTATAGGAACCAGCAACGGATGACCAAGAAAAGAAAATCAAAAAGCGAAAAAGCATAAAAACAAAAGAAAAACATAAATACTGCTAAAAAAAAGTACATCAGTGTATGAAACAAAAATAAAAACAAGGTCAAATATGGAACAGTGAGTGTGCGGACAGAATAATTTATTGAAGACAACAGAGAAATCGCAGGGAAAAGAAACAGTTTCTTTGTGTCTATCTTCAAGGCAGAAATTCTCCCAGAAATACCAAGTGACCATGGGACTTGTGTAAGTAAAGTCTAAGATCATTCTTATCAGTGTTGATGTCATCTTTGAAAAGAAAGCTGGATTGAGTATTTATAAACGTGACAGATCAAAAGTACTTCATACAAGAATTTCAGAGGAAGCAGCAATAGGCATATTGATTGCATCGCAGATTATCACGTTGTTTTCCAATACATTCCCGAAAGATATTTAGCCAATCTGGATAAGGCAAAGGTTACAAATATTATCCAACAGTTTAAGAAAGGATGAAGATGGAGAGTGGTGAACTACAGATCAGTAACTTGTCATCCGTGGTCGGATGTCTGTTGGGCTCGATTATAAAGAACGTGTTACTGGATATATAGAAGGTAATGGGAAAACTAGGGAGGATGATAATGCATCGATGAAACGAAAACCATAAGTGGCAAACATTTTTTGGAATGGTTTGAGATGATTCTTGTGGACGTAGGCAATGAGGAGCTAATGGATAACGTATAGTTGGATATTCAAGAGAATCTTTTATAAGAACTCTCCTACTAGCATCATAAGAAAAGTTAAAGTGAAAGGACTTGGGAAGAATTGGCCGGCACAGTGGCATAGTGGTTAGCACTGCTACCGCACAGCGCCAGAGACACGGGTTCAACTCCCGCCTCAGGCAGTTTCCACATTCTCCCCGTGTCTGCGTGGGTTTCCTCTGGGTGTTCCGTTTTCCTCCCACAGTTCAAAGATGTGCAGGTCAGGTGACTTGGCCATGCTAAATTGTCCGGAGTGTTAGGTTAGGGGTAAATGTAGGGGTATGGGTGGGTTGCGCTTCGGCGGGTCTATGTGGACTTGTTGGGCAGAAGGGCCTGTTTTCACACTGTAATGCAATGTAATCTAAACACAAGCAAATAGGAAACGAAAAATTAGGTTTACATTCATGTGAATGTAATTGAAATATAGAAGATGCCATGCGCATCTTCTAAACTGAGAGTATTGTGTACCATTTGGAGTCCCAATCTAAGATAGAATATACTACAGACGAACTGCAAAAGGTATTCTCCAGATTAATCCCTAAAATGGCAAGATTGTCTGATGTGGAAACTCAGCCTGTGATCTCGAGTTTCAAAAGATGAGAGGTGATTGTAGTGAAACTTAGAAACATAGAGGGGAGAGAATAACCGAGGGACATGGAGAAGTGCAAGCAGGAGAGATGAGGGAGAATCCCAGGATATTTTACACGGACAAGTAGAACAGAATAATCAGCAACAGTTCGTGTCCATTAGAAACCAAAGGGGCAATCAGTGTGTCAACCCGGAGAACATTGATAGATTGTTACAGGCAAACATCACAGCTGTTTTACTTGGGAGAAGGAGGATGCAGGTACAGAATTCGAGAAGATGGACTAGAAAGCTCTTGGAAAGAGATTTTTGTAAAATACAAGCGGCGGTTTGATGCTTTTTCTGGTAAAAAATTGGACCAATCTGCAGGTCTGGATAATGTTGGAGTCAAGGGAGGAAAGACGCTGACTGGAAATTTTAATTAGAATCTGACAATAGGGGAGATGCCAGAGGACTGGAGAACAGCTATTATGATTGCACTTCACAATAAGGGTGGTAGAGATAGACCAGGAAACTCTAGACGAGCGAGTATTAAATCACTGCTCGGGAAACTACTGGAGAAAATAGAGAAGGAGAAAATTGAACTCCAATCAGAATGGCAAGGTTTGATCAGGGATAATCATCATGACTTTATCAGAGTGAAGTCACACGAATGGAGTTGATTCAATTAGTTTGAGGAGGTCGCTTATTTAGTTTTGATGCAAGGCCTTTGACAAAGTTCCGCATGGGAAACTGAAAAAAATAAAGTAAAATCTCAGAGTATCAAGGATAACTTGAAAAGTTACAGCAAAAATTGTTTTAGTGTCAGGAGACAGAGGGTGGTGGGAGAAGGCTGTTTGTGTGATTGGAGACCAGTGTCCCCTGGTGTACCACAGGGATCACTGCTGTGTCCCTTATTGTTTGTAGCATTCATAAATGGTATAGATGTGAATCTGGAGGGGGAGTGGGTGGAGGGGTGGGAGATGTGATAAGCAAGTTTGTGTTTGAGACAAAGATTGGCCGGGTGGTTGGCAGTGAGGAGGAAGTTCTGATTTTACAGGAAAATACAAGTGGAATGATCAGATGGGCAGATCAATGGCAGATGGAATGTGATCCTGATAAATATGAGGTGATGAACTTTGGAAGGAGGAACCAGACATGGGGTGTACACAATGATTGGCAGCACACTAGAGAGCTCAGAGGGTATTTCTCCACACATCCCTGAATGTGACTGAACAGGGTAATGGACCAGTTAAGAATTTAACCTTGGGTGGAACGTTTATTAATCAGGGAGTAGTTTATAAGTATTATACAGGGCTTGGTTTAGTCCATGATGGAGTACTGTATGTCGTTCTGGGAGCCAAATTATAAGGAAGGATGTGATTGTACTGGAGGGGGTTGCAGAGGAGATTCACCAGGATGTTCCCTGGGATGGAGCATATCAGCTCTGGAGAGAGGCTGGATAAGCGCAGGTTGTTTACCTTTGACAGAGAGGCTGAGGGGGATGTGATTCAGAAGGATAAGTTAACAAGGGGCATCGACAGGGTGGACAGACAGCAACTGTTCCTTTTAGACAGAGGGTCAAGAACAAGGGAGCACACTTTTAAAGTGAAGGGTTTGAGGTTCAGAGAGGATTTAAAGATGACTTTTTCATCACCCGGAGGGTGTTGGGGTCTGGAAAGTACTTTCTGAGAGGGGAGTTATCAAGGTTAACCTCTCAACTGTTAAAAGTACTTGGACAAGCACTTGGAAGTGCCATAACATTCCAGGCTATGAGCCTTTTGTCGGAAAGTGGGACTAATATAGATCGTGCTGTATTTCTGTTGGCACAGAGACTATGCTCCTGTGAGTATATGATGTGGAAGGTCAATGATTGAGCACCCTTACACAAGAATTGATGGGTTTCTGAAGATAATGTTCACAAAGGTTATATGAGTGAACTGTTATAGCTTGTCAAATTATGTCAATGTGAGAAGTATGAAAAAGAAGTGCAGTTTTTTTCCAGTTTGAAACAAGAGAATGGAGAATGGGAAACAGGGAAATGGCAAAACTATGAATCCACTACTTCAGTTCTGTCTTCACAGTACACAGACAATACCAGGAAAACCAAGTCTGGCGTGGAAAACGAAATAGTACATGGAACATAGAACATAGTAAGTAAATGGTTTGGGAGAAATTATTGGGACTGAAAATAATGGTCTTAGACAACACTAACACAGATTTATGAAATGGGAATTATGTTTGAGAAACAGACTGGGAGACAAATGAAAGAGAAGCAATGGATGTAAAACGTGAATTTTCAGAAAGATTTTGGTAAAGCTCCAAGCCTAGTTTGCAAATTCAAATCTTCGTGGATTGGGGAGAATATATGGCCATGCTTCTAGAATGGGACAGCTGGCAGGAGACAGTGAATAGAAATAAACAGACTTGTGAAGCAACAGCCTGACACTGTCTGTAAGGTCTGATTCTGTGAGTATGACTATATCCCTGACACCCCATCACCTTCCCCGGATATCTCCTCTCTCACCAGCAGGACAGACAAAGCAGAAGTGGTGGCACCGTGGGATACAGTTTGAAGGGAATTGCTCTGGGAGTCCTCAACAGTGACTCTGTATCCCATGAACTCTCATGTCGTTAGTTTACACATGGAAAGGAAACCTCCTGCTGGTACCATGTACCAGCCTCTTCCAACTGATGAGTCAGTACTCCTCCAGGCTGAACAACACTTGGAGGAAGCGCTGAGGGTGGCAAAGGCACAAAATGTACTCTGGGTTAGGGATGTCAATGTCCACAAAAAGAGTGGTTCAGCAGCAGCATTACTGATTGAGCTGGTTGGGTCCGAAAGGATATAACTTCTCGACTCTGTCTGCGGCAGGTGGTGAAGGAACCCACAAGAGGGAAAAGCCATATTTGACCACAGCCTTACTAATCTGCCAGCTGCAGAAGTATCTGTCCATGACAGGATCGGGTAAGAGTGACCACCGCATAGTCATTGTGGAGATAAAGTCACATTTGCGTATTGCGAATAACCTCCACCATTTTAGGTGGCACTGTCACCATGCTAAATAGGACAGACTTTGAACAGATCTAGCAGCTCAAATCTGGGTTTCGATAATATGTTGTGCGTCATCAATAGCAGCAGAATTGTACTCCAGCACAACCTCATGGCCTGGCATATCCCCCTCACAACAATTACAATCAAGCCAGAGGATCAACCTTGATTCAATGGAGTGTGCAGGAGGGCAGGAGCAGCACTGGGAATACCTGAAAATGAGGTGTCTGCCTGATGAAGTCACCAACCATGACTACCTGTGTGCCAAACAGCATAAGCAGTTAGTCATAGACAGAGCAAAGTGATCCCACAAGCAACGGATCAGATCTAAGCTCTGCAGTCCTTCTACTTCTAGTAGAGAATAATTATGGATAATTAAACAAGTCAACAGAGGAGGACATTCCATAAGTATCCCCATCCTTCATGATGGAAGAGCCCAACACTTCAGTGCAAAAGTTAACATTCACGCATTCGCAACAATCTTCAGTCAGAAGTGCTGAGTGGATGATGCACCTCGGCCTCCTCTAGTGGTCCTCAACAATTCAGTTACCAGTCATCAGCCAATTTGATTCACTCCACGCGATATCCATATTCAGTTGGAGACACTGGATACCCCAGAGGGTACATAACCTGACAACATTCTGGCAATAGTACTGAAAAGTTGTTCTCCAGGCCTTGTCACTGCCCTCACCAAGCTGTTCCAATACCGTTACAACAACATTTCCCCGATTACATGGAAAATTACCCCAAGTATCTCCTGTACATAAAATGCAGACCAAATCCAATCCGGCCAATACCACCTCATCAGTCTACTCTCGATCATCAGTAAAGTGGTGGAAGGTCTCAGTGCTTTCAAGCAGCACCTGCCCAGCAATACCCTGGTCAATGACGCCCTGTTTGGGCTCCACCAGGGCCACTCAGCTCCTGACCTCATTACCTTGATTCAAACATGGACAAAAGAGCTGAATTCCAGAGGTGCGGTGAAAGTGATAGCCCTTTAAATCAAGGCTGCCATCAAGGGGCCTTAGCAACACTGGAACCAATGGGCATCAGGGGCAAACTCCCCGCTGGTTAGAATCATACCTGACACGTAGGAAGATGGTCATGGTTGATAAAGGTCAGTCAACTCAGCTCCAGGACAAGTCTGTAGGAGTCCCTCGGGCAGTGGCCTAGGCCCATACATCTTCAGGGCTGCTTCATCAATGACCTTGTCTCCATTTTAAGGTCAGAAGTGGAGATGTTTGCCAATGATTGCACAATCTTCTGCAACATTTGTGGCTCCTCAGATACTGAAGCAGTCCATGTTCAAATACAACAAGACCTGGACAGTATCCAGGCTGACAAATGGCAAGTAATAGTCACGTCACACAAATGCCAGACCGTGAACATCGCCACTAAAATACAATCTAACCTGCACCTTGGCATTCAATGGTGTTACTGTCACTGAATCCACAGTGGACTGCAGCGGTTCAACAAGGCAGCTCACCACCACCTTCTCAAGGGGCAACTAGGGACAGGCAATAAATGCTGGCCCAGCCAGTCACACCCAGATTCAGGAAATAAATATGATTTTAAAAAAATAACAGAGGAAGGTTTCTGGGATATCACTGAGATCGGTGCTCAGGTCCCAGTTGTTCACAATACCCATTAAACATTTGGTTGCAGGAATCAAATACAATATATCCCAACCTGCTGACAGAACTAAAGGATGTTGGATTGTGAGTGGGTGAGGAGATTGTAAAAAAGCTTCAAGGTGACTAAGACAAGTGGAGTGAATGGGCAAATACGTGGCAGATGGAGAGCAAGGTGGGTTGAGGTGACAGTGTGCCCATTGGTGGGAACAAGAGATTGGCAGCTTTTCGTTTGAAAAGGGATTTTTGAAACATGTTGATCTAAAAAGCAACGTATGGGCCTTTTTGTTTTTCCTTCTGCGCTGCCCTCCGAGGTCCCTGCAGCACAGTGAGGTCTGAACCGACAAGGCAATACTGGGAATGGCATTCACACGCTGCCCAGTGCACATAGACCTACCAAGTGGGGAGCTGTAACATTGCAAAGGATCTGGATCTCCCTGTAGACCAGTCACTGAAAGCAATATTGCAGGAGCAGAATGCAGTTAGGAAGATCAACTGACCTTCATTTTAGGGGGATTTGAGTCCAGGGGTAAGCGTGTCTTACTGCAGCTGTAGAGAGCTTTGGTGAGACCCTATCTCAAACACTGTGCAGTATTCTGTGCAGATTTGGTCTCAGTACATAATAAAGGACAAACCTGACATTGAGGGAGAGCAGTGAAGGATGACAAGACTGATCTCTGGGATGACAGGCTTGTTGTGGGAGCAGAGTTTGGGGCGACTGAGCCTGTATTCCATGGGGTTTAGGAAAATGGGTGGAGATCTCAGTGAGATATATAAAGCTCTGACAGGGTGAGATGGATTGGAAGCAGGGATAATAATGCCCCTGGCTGTGGTGTCTAAAACAAGGGCCCACAGTATTAGGTACAGACAGACCATTCTGCAATGAGATGACAATAAATGTCTGCACTCAGTGACTGGTGAACCTGAGGAATGCACTCGAACCTGAAAGCCAAGACACTGAATATAAATAAGGATTTAGAGACAGTAAAGGAATGGTGGGAGAGGAGGAAAACGGTGTGGAAATAAAGGGTCAGGTATCATTATATTGAATTGGGTAGCAAACTCGACAGACCAAATGGACTACTGCACTTCCTACTTTATAGCTTCCCAAGGTTAATCACAAGCTCTCAGATGTTAGGATGGAGGTCTCTGCAGGGTCAACATGACTGTGTTTCTCATTCCCTTTTTCCGATACTGAGGCTGGGGCCGGGTGTCCTGTCTGGTTTTATCCTTTAGACCTCGGAACAGTTTGATACAATAGAATGTCTTGTTTGGCGGATTCAGAGACCATTGCAAAGTTTATCACATGTCTCTGTGTCTGCAGTCACGTTTAGGCCAGACCAGGAAAACACGGGAGATTCACTTCCTGAAAGGACATTTGTGAAGCAAAATTGGTGTGTACAATCGACATTGGCTTGAAGGTCACTATTTACGGACACCAGATTTTGCATCTTAATATTTTGTCAATTGTGTTTAACTTACACCAGCTGCCAGAGCATTAGCCTGGTCTGGATTAGTAATCCAGTGACCTTTCCACAGCAGCACCATCTATACATTGGGACCTATCAGAAATCATACTGAGCAGGTTATTTCTGTGCTGTTTGATAACTCTGTCAAAAAGAACTCCCACCAATTTGACTGTCGAGGTGGGTCTGAGGGGGAGGTAACTGGCCAGATTGTAATTATAATCCTCTTAGGAACTGGACATAGTTGAGTAATTTTCCACATTACCAGGGAGATGTCAGAGTTGGATCTGGAATGAAAGAGCTTCCCCAGGGACACGGCTTGTTGTGCAGCACAAGTCTTCAGTCCTATTACAGGAATGGGGTCAGGGACCATTGCCTTTTTTGTACGTACTGTGTTCAGCTGTTTCTTCATGTCACGAACATCAAATTGAATTGGTTGAAGACGGGCATCTGTGATTCTGTGGCTATCATGGTGAGGGTGAGGTGGATCATCAACTCCACACTTCTGGCTGAGGGTGGTGCAGATACTACATCCTGGTCTTTTACACTGATGTACAGGACTGTTCAATTATTTAGGATGGGGATATTTGTGGAGCCCTTTCCTCTGTCATTTGTTTAATCATCCATCACCATTTATGACAGAATGTGACAGGATTGCGGAGCTTCGATCAGGTCTGTTGGTCAAATGTGGTAGCATTAATCGGTTAGCATCAGGTTTAGGTTCACGTGGTTCTGACCCAGTCATGTTCACCCACAGTCATTACACAGTCAATAGACCGTATTGATGGTAATGGCAGACTGAGGGAGTTATTCGAGGCTAAAAGTTACAGGTTGTGGTTGAATGCTGATGTAGTCTACAGCACTACATAAATACGCAGTTTTGAGCTGCAATATCTGCAATGCAATTCTGCTGTCTGTCCCTTAGTTCACATCGAGACCCATTCACCCATCAGTCATGTACTCAGTGACCTACTCTGGTTTCTGGTGTGGTAACACTTCCATTTTCATACTTGCATTCTCCTGAGGGTCTCTCCCCGGATCAGGCTTTCAATCTGACACATTCTGCAAAACCAAGTAACTGATTTTAGTTCAATTGTTTAATTCACCTCAATTTTTTTCCTTGAGTAATACCATTTTCTGTGTTTAAAGTGAATGAGTTTCCTCTGTTTCTCTCCCTGACCATGATTAAGAGCTCTGCAGTGTCAGTGATGCCAGCCTTATGTAGTTTCCGAGCCAATGAATTCTCTGGATTCCCAATCATCTTCACCATATTGTATGTTTCCTCTTTTGGTTTGATGCCTTATCACTCATGGCTGCCTTGTCCTCCCATGAGTATGTTTCATCTCCTTTGGGAGAATTTCTGATATTCTCCGAAATACCCACAGAAATTCCTGCTTTTGCTGCTCCATGGTCTGCCCTGCTCAGCTCCCTTTCCAATTAACTCTGGCCAGCTCCTCCTGAATGTCTTTGCAGTTACATTGCTCAATTATAACCACATTACATCTGGAAGAGAGCAATAGACATAAACCAAAAAAAGGAGCTTTGAGAGAAGGGACGCAGAATAATTGGTAAATTTCTTAACTAGATACAAAGAGAGAAAGAGTGCGACAACATAGATGAGGAAATGTGAAAAATGAGAAAACTAGATCATTGAAAGAATTAGATGTACATCCCTCAATGTTTTGCCAATTCCTGTGTGCTGTGGTCCTTTGTACAGTGCATGGACAACAGAGTAATGTGTTCAAATGCTGGCTCTGATGCCAGACTTTTTATCTCCAATAATATGACAGACACTAGCTTTGAATAGAACCCAACAGGCCAATATATTGAATTCTGATAGAAAGGGGATTAACTGAAATAATTTGGGACACCAGAAGCAAGAATTTATAACACACATCCTGATAAGAAGGAGAGATTGGAGTAGAGAATTCTAGAAAAGAAGGGAACGTTGAGAGAAGGGGAAACATATCACTTTAGATGAGGATCCAATAATGTTTTATAAATTTTATACATCATATGCATCACTTTTCGTGTGTCTCCGTTTTTCATTTAGAATGTGTTGTGCACATATGAAAAATGTTACATATCTGCGCACACACATTCTTTAAACAGTGTATATAAAATCATTTTCCGGCATTGAACTGGTCCTGTTGTCATGTTACCAGGATACACGAACACCAGCTGTCCACCAAAAGACATGACCCATTATCACTATGTTCCATACACACAGACAAAAAAGGGCACCACTTTGATTGGGACAATGCACACACACATACTAAGACACGCAAGGATGTTCTTAGAGGAATAGCAGTCTGAACAGAAGTCCATCAATAAACGCATCAATTAAGATCCTGTCTACATTCTCTTGTAAACAAAAGAACTGGAAATGACATCCCCCATCTTAAGAATCCAAGACCTATAAATAGAGAGGCGCGACATACCACCAGCACTTCAGCAGAGACTCAGAGACTCTCACTGATGATGTTACCTAGTCATAGTATCAAATCATCAGAAAACAAACCTTCAAGCACAGCGATCTAATTTGCATATATAAAAACTGTTATTTTTCTTTTATTAATGGAATTTGGGAGTTCTTTGTCACTTATGTATTAACAGATTACGAGGTGAGGTGAGCTTTTTTGGGTTTGTGGTTTTAATTAACAGAAGGGCTCTAAATAGATGTCTTTACAGTTTGGGGCCCTGCTGTAAGGGACTTGGACAGATTTGAACAGATTTCGGGTACAAACTGTCCCAGTAAATTCCAACACGTTGCAATTAGTGACCTAGATCTTCAAATAAAACCAGTCGGAAAATCTGTTTAATTTTGTTTACTTGTGGTTGTTTAAATTAAAAGTGAGGGAAATGGCTTTTAACATTACTAAAGAGGTTCCCAGATTTGCCAAGAAAGTTTAGAAAGACAGAAGCAGGACATTTTTTAGAATTAGCAAATAGGTTGGAATTGGGTTTAACCAGGGACGAAAGGAAACCAGAAATTATAATGGACTTGGTCAAGCACTTTGATGTATCAAAGAAACAGACAACTGCAGTCGAGTTAGAAAAAACTTAAATTGCAGATATGGCAACTGAAGTTAGAAGATAAAGAAAGAGACGGAAACAGAAAGAGAAAAAAGAGAAGGAGAGGAAAAAGAAAGAGAGAGAGAATTTGAGATTCCGAATTTGGGAATTAGACAAGAAAGTTAAATTAACAGGATTGAGATGAAGGGAGAACGTCGGGATGTATACAACTATGTTAGTGCCTTGCCATATTTCGATGAGAAAAATGTCAAAACCTTTTTTATTTCATTTGAAAAAAATGACTCGGCAGATGACGTGTCCAGTGAACTTGTGGGTAATGCTCGTTCAGACTAAGCTGGTGGGCACAGCTGGTGAGGTATGTACAGCGCTGTCAGATGAGGGATCAAGAGATTATGCAGATGTCAAATTGGCTATTTTGATTGGCTATGAATTGGTATCAGAAGCATATAGACAGAGATTCATAAAAATAGTGATGGAACCAGGTCAGACTTATGTTAAGTTTGAAAGAATTAACTACAGTCATTTTGTTAGATGGGTGTTGGACTTAAAAATAGATAAGACCTGTGAGGCTCGAAGGGAGATTAATCTGCTGGAGAAGTTTAAAGACTCACTTCCAGAGATGGTAAGAATTCATGTGCACGAACAGAAAGTTCAAGAAGCGAGAAGCGTGGCAGAAATGGCAGGTAAATATGCATTGGTGCATGAGATGAAATTTAGCTTCCGGGAGAATTTATATGCAATGAGGGATAGAAATTGGGAGAAGGGAAGTTCACACATTACAAAGCAAACAGTAGCGCACAATAGTTTACCACAGGTGAAAAAAGAAGCCCAAAGGGGTTGAAAGGAGGTGAAAAGCCTCAGGTGTTCTCAGTATAAGGGAGTGGAACACATAATATGACAGTGCCGATGGTTTAAGAAGGGCACGAGGAAAAGGTGTTTTCATTGAAGTAAGCTGGGACACACTGTGATGGTCGTTGAAGGAAGGAACTTTGGGAAAGATGTCGCAGAAGAGGCTAAGCCCAGTGGCATTAGTGAAACTGGTAAAGGGGACCCCAAGTGGAGCCGAGGAGCTGCAGGAGAGTGCACAGCCGAGGCAGGGTCTGGGTATGGAGTCGGTACCTAATCTCTGAAAGAATTCACCGCTGTAGATAAAGTTTACTCAGAAAGAACAGGGGGAGAAGGACAAGAAGTTATAATTTTGTGAGATACGGGATCTGCTCAGTCTCTAATAGTTGATAAGTGAGGCGCCAGAAAAGCACAACAGATCAGGCAGCATCCAAACAGCAGGACAATCGAATATCAGGCAGTAACCCATCGTCAGGAACATGGTGGGGGGACAATGGGGCTGAAGGATAAATATGAGGGTAGTAGCTGAGCTGGTGGGAGGGTCACTGGGAAGGCAATAAGAAGATGTCGGTGGGAGTAATAGTGATATATCAGAGGGGAGGGTGGAGTAGGTAGGTGGGAAGGAAGCTGGCCAGTTAGGGCGGTTCACGAGGGCAGTGCTAGGTTGAATGGTTGGATCTGCGAGAGGTTGGTGGAGAGGAGATTTGGAATTTGGTGAAGTCAACGTTGATGATGGTTCTAGTTTGAGGGTTCTAGTTGTCCTATCCACAACACCCTCCTCTCCGACCTATCACCATCACACCCCACCTGCGTCTACCTACCGCCTTCCAAGCTATCTTCCACCCAGTTCCACCCCCACCCTCCTATTTATTTCTCGGCCCCCTTCCCCCTCCCTTACCCCACCCCTACTTTCCTGATGAAGGATTTATGCCTGAAACGTCAACTCTTCTGCCCCTCAGATGCTGCCTGGTTGGCTATGCTTTTCCAGCCCCACACTTTTCAACTCTCATCTCCAGCATCTGCAGCCCTCACTTTCTCTCGGCCTCGAATAGTGAGAATTGAAAGTATTTTCACTCTTTCTGTCATATTAATCAAGATCGTGACAATTTGTGGAATGGGGTTAGAAATTAAGTATTCCCTTGTGTAACATCAGGATGGAATGACAAATCAAGGTTGGGGAAGTAACAGTGACAGTGAGTAACAGAGTGTCATTTCCAGGAATATAGTTTATTCTTGTGAACGATTTAACAGGATCCAAGGTGGAAATGGCACCCCTTGTATTGGAGAAGGCAAAAGGAAAACTAGGGAATTGGGGAGTTAAAAGAAAAATACCCAGGATTTTTCCAGACTATATAGTAACAAGATTCCACTGTCATAAGTTAGAGCAGGAAGGAAAACCGAAATAAAAAGCCAAAGGAGTTGATGTGCAGTGAACTGACACCCTGTTTGCAGGAAAACCCTGAACAGGCAGAGGGTCAGGCAGAGGGGTTTAGTCCAGAAAGGCTCATGGACTTACAACAGATATATACACACACATTCACACACACATACACATGCGCATACACAGAAAAGGAGTCAGAATATATTGTCGAACATTATTAACTTAAAGATAGAATGCTAAAATTAAAATGGCGACCCCGATAGGTTATTGCAGAAGGGAAATGGGCCGAAGTGCACCAGATTGTGTTAGAGGTAGCGTACAGTGTTACGGGTAGCACATAAACTAACGGCAGGGGGTCACCTTGGTGTACAGAAGAATCAGGTTAAGGTACAGAGGCATTTCTAGTGGCCTGGAATGCACACGAACGTGGTTATTTTTTGATGTACATGTCAAACATTCTAAATGGTAGGTAAGTCACAGGCAGTAATAAAGCCAGCACCTTTGTTACCAATTCCTGAATTCGAAGAACATTTCACGTAGGTTATGATGAGTTGTGTAGCTCCCCTATCTAAAATAAAAGTGGAAATGCCAGCCATAATGGATGTGTCTACCAGATTTCCAAAGGCAATTCTATTATGGAGTGTGAAGATAAAAGGGAGGTGGAGGAGTTGGTAGCTTTCTTTACTCACTGTGGGCTCCGCAGAGAGATTCAGTCAGACCAAGGTCTCATTTTACCGCTCAGTTGTTTAAAGAAGTCAGGGATACCTTAGGCATACAGCAGTTTAAATCAAGGGCATCCCATCCTGAATCCCAGGGAGCCTTGGAAAGTTAGCATCAGACGCTGAAGACCATATTAAGAGTGTACTGTCAGGATTACCGGAATGATTGGAATGAAGGTGTCTCATTGAATTGTTTGCCATTAGACAAAAATTATTTGTCCCAAATAAATCTACTCAGTTTACTTCCTTTGAGTTAATATTTGAAGTGAGAGGTCCTTTGGAATTAATTGAATATAAATTGACAGGACCGAAGTCAGAGATCTCACACTCGGATTATGTATGTGAGGTGAGGGAGAGATTAGATGGAGGAGGTGAGTTAGCTGAACAGCACCTGAAGGGCACAGCATAGAATGAAGCATGTGGCAGATACAAACTCTGAAATTTTGACGAGTTCCTGTGGGGATGACATATTAGTATTGCCACCAGTGATAGGAATTCCCTTCACAGCCATGTTTAGTGACTCAGGAACAGAGTGCTGGTCAGATGAACAAATTGTGTAGTTTATCTATATGATGTAGTGATCATTAGCAAGTGATTGAAAGCTCACATGTTACAGTTGGCAGAGCATGTTGAACGATTACAAGAAGCAAACTTGGTAATAAACTTAAAGAAAACAGAATTCGCAAAGGCAGAGGTGACGTTCTAGGGACATTATATTGGAAATGGAAGATTGACCCCATGGAACACAAAGACAAAGGGCTTTGAGGAATTTCCACAACCATCCTCGAAGATAGAGATGCTTCGATTTTTGGAACTGAGTGGATTCTATCGGAAGTTTGTTCCAAACTTCAGCAGCGTATTGGCACCACTGATGGATTTATTAAAGGAGAACACAGAATTGTGGTGGACAGAACAATGCCAGGAGGCATTTGAGAATTTTAAAGCAGGATTAATCACCGCACCAGTTTTAGATACTCCAAATATTTTGAAACCCTTTGAAAGTTATATTTGCTTCTAGGGATATAGGGCTTGGAGATGTATTGATACAGAAAGGTTATGATGGATTTGAATGGCTAATTGGCTACTTGTCGAAAAAACACAATATCCACCAGAAAGAAAAATACAACATTCTCCATTATTGAAAAATAATGATTAAGTTTTGCACTGACCTGACAATATTTCAATGTTTATGTGACAAATAAATTGTCGGAGATGGTTGTGGACAACGACAAACCTCTCACGTTTTTTGGAATATTTAAAGACCAGAATATGAGAGGATTTCATTGGGGTCGTATCACACCAACTTTAAATTTACAAAATGTACATGCTGTGGACCCTAAAATGTGATAGCAGATGTGTTATCGCGGATTTAAAGGAAAAAGTTTAGATAAGATTTGACTTATTCCAGTTTAAATAGGTGTACAAAATTAATATCAATGACATAACTGAGATTAATACTTTTGTATTTCATCATAATGGGATTAAGAATTAGAGGAAAAGAAACGAAGCCATCGTTTCATTCTGATGGTTAATTTTTTTTTTCTGAAGAAGGGAGGTCTTATGAAGCCGAAAGTATGTATGGGCACTTTAAAATAGAACGGGTTTTGTTGAATACAAAGTACAGCACCGATGCCAGCTAAATGTCAGATTGTTCCATATGTCACAATTAGCTGGGAAATGGAGACCTGAGTTTTGGTTGCTGTTTTCACAATAATTCAAATACAACCAAAGAGTTTAAATAATGATCGGGATACCAGAAGCCAACGGAACTTGAATATTATTGTTTGGACATCTGGAAAGCAATCAAGTTATGAGAATTGTTGTATCATGGGGACTATATAAACCCAGCATTTGAACACTAGAGGGAGAGCCATTGCCATCCAACAGCAGAGTAACTGCTGTAGAGCAGGAGTGCTAACTGACCATCTCAAACACTCTCTATCAAAGATACATGTTCATGTAAACCTACTTGCAATAGAAAAAACATGACCCAGGGAGATCAGCAGCTGGAAGAGTGAACACAGCGGGGAAGATAGAGACTGTGTGGTCTTGAGATTGTAGTGTTTCATATGTGGGTTGTTGGAACAGAATATTTTTACAGAGTTGGAGTCAGATAGTAAGTAGCTAAGAAAAGAGGAGCTTGTAATTGTGAATAGTTGTTGTTTAGTGTTCACTATTAAGGTTAAGAAACTAACTTGTTATTTTTTGTTTAAATAGTGGAATGTAGGAGATCTGTATCACTCATATTTTAACACATTACAAGGTGGGGCGAGCTTTTCTGGGTGTTTGGGTTTAATTTACAGAGGGGTTTCCACTCTACCTTGTAAATGTCCATCCACGCTAACCCCAATTCCCTGCAGTTGGCCCATATCCTTCCAGTCCTTTCCTATCAACATATTTATCCAAATGCTTTTGAAATGTTGTTAATGTATCTCCTTCAATCACACCTGCGGGCAGCTCATCCACGTACCAGCCTCTGTGTAAAGAACTGGCCCCTCAAGTTCCCTTTTATTCCTTCCCCTTTAACCTTAAACTGATCCTCTCTCGTCCTCGATTCTCTAAACCTTGGAAAAAGACTGAGAGCATTAACCCCACCATCATGATCTTATTCAGCTCTATAAGGACTCCCTCAGTTTCCTACATGCTAAAGAAAAGGTCCTAGCTTGTCCAACCTCTCCCTATAACTCAGACCATTGGGTCCTGGCAACGTCTTTGTAAATTTCTTCTGCATTCTTTCTAATTTAATAGCATCCTCCCTATAACAACGTGACAAAACTGAACACAATACTCCTAGTGCGGACTTACCAAAGTCCTGTGTAACTGCAACATAAATTCCCAACTTCTATACACAATATCCTGCCTGATGAAGGCCAATGTGCCAAAAGCCTTCTTCACTGCCCTGTCTACCTGTGACTCCACTCTCAGAGAACCGTGCACCTGAACTCCAAGGTCTCTCTGCCCATTACACCCTTGAAGATCCTCCCATTCAACATGAGACTCCTACCTTGATTTGAGTTCCCAAAATGTAAGAAATCACGCATCGATATTAAATTCCATTTGCCATTTCTCGGCCCACTTTCCCACCTGATTAAGGTCCTGCTGCAATTTCTGATAAACTTCCTCACTGACCATGCTCCCACTTACTTTAGTGTCTTCTGCAAACTTACTAATCATAACTTGTACATTCTCAACCAAATCATAGATAACAGACAGCAATGGACCAAGCCTCCGGTCTGACAAACAACCTTCCACTCAACCCTCTGCTTCCTACCATCAAGCCAACTGTGTATCCAATTGGCCAGTTCCCCCCCGCATTCTACGAGATGTTACCTTCCTGAGCAGCTGCCGTGTGGAACCTTATCAAAGGCCTTACTGAAATCCACAGAGACTACATCTACCATTCTGCCCTCATCAAACATCCTGGTAACTTCATCAAAGGACTTTAAGAAATTTGGGAAGCATGATCTGCCACTCGCAAGTCTATGCTGACTGCTTCGAATCAAATCCTGTGTACGTAATGGGTGCAGTCAATGGTATGCTGTCCTTCATTGTAAGATGATTCAAGTACATAAGTAAATCCATCTTCCTGCTGTTGTAGAACCTTGCTGAGACAACATTTGGTGCACTCTCTACAGATTTGATCTCCTTTGTAAGGAATGATCTCCTTACCACAGACACGGGTGATGGTAACATGAGGATAGAGTGAAGAAGCTGAGTGTTTAATCTGTAGAGCTGTGAGAGATGAAGAAATGGTGACGCTGAGACACGAGGAGTGGCAGCGATCACTTATTTCCAAAATAGACATTGACAGGGAGAGAAATTCCATACTTAACCCAGGATTGATTGGTTTGATTTATTGTCACGTGTACCCCAGTACAGGGAAACACTTTATTTATGAGCAGTGGAGGCAGATCATAGTAAGCATGGCCAGACAGATCATAGGGTGGAAATAGACTTGGACAGAGTAAGGCATACAGGTTACACTGAACAGGACGTGCCCTAGACAATGTCAACATGAACAAGATCAGCATTATTTGAACTTAGAGAGTCCATTCATCAGTCTAACGTGACTTTCCTAATAGTTTATATGTCTTAATTAACTCTCCCCACGTCACTGTGCAGTCGGTGAGTGAACCCTGTACTGAACGTCAGGTTAATTACAATCCCCAACAGCAGCCAGAATACCTCCGTCTAAAACAGGTATCCATTCCCAATAACTTCCGCCCTACATAGAGAACACCAGGCTGGCTTCTCGGAGATCGAAGATGCCTCCTTGAGACTTCACACAAGATATATGGCTTCCCTCTTCACCACTAGAAAACCACATTAAAGTCCCACATGTGTATCATGAGCAACAGAGCCAAGAGGAACAATGTGGAGCAGTCTGTCTGTGCAGCCTCTGCCCCACTTGTTCATCATGTTAGAGCATCAATTAGGAGACACATAAGACTGCCGATGCTGGAGATCAGAGTAGAGCATCAATTGCTGGAAAAGCACAGCGGGTCAGGCAGCATCAGGAATCAGCAAAACGTACGTCATTCTGCCCCTGTGTAAGTGCATTGAGGTGGGAATGGCCTCCTACTGTTCCTGTATAAGGGGCTCAAGGGAGAGATTGGCTTCAACCTCGTCCGATTGGACAGGGCCAAGGGCCTGACTGGGTTACCCCTGGTTCCTGTTTGACAGCTCATTGTACTGACTAGTATGACAATGTTGCATCTTTAAGAGGTTATTTTGTCCGTGTTTCTTTTAAGAGAGAGATTGAACGATCGTTACCAAGCTGGGTAGTAAAGACCACTTGAGTAAAAGCTAGGGAGGCCTTGTGTTTATTTTAATGCAGCCTGAATGGGTGTGGCCAGCTCTCACAGATTAGGATCTCTGGGTTTTGGTTTCTCAGTGACATCAGAAACTATTGGGGTCTCCACAGAGTTGGAAGCTTCAGTGAAGGTCTCCTGGTTGCTACCCTCTCTGAAATTTCTCTTGATGCTGTTTTTAATTCCTGGATTGGAGAAATATTTGTGACATTCTGTGTCTGAATATTCCTTTTTGCCAAGGGCTGTGTTTATGGGATTTCCCTATATTGGAACAGTTCATTAGTAATAGTTCCTAGATCTATTATTCTGTTAAACTGTCCAATAGAATTACGTTATGCTAAATTCCTCTTTCTTTGGTTTCATTTTCTCTTTCGTGTTTAAGTAGATGGTGTTTTGCTTCACCGAGTAGTTTGACCATTCACATTGCATCTGGAACAGACACTTTGCATTTCCTTTAAAATGTGAAAACATTAGACTCTAGGCTATTGCCGTCAAATACTTTCGAGGAGCTCTGGTGTGGCCCTTCACACTAGACTCCTTCTCTTCCTGAGTAATAGGTTGGAGGCACTGAATGGGCTGTCCCTGTTCATCTCCAATAGTGTCTATGGCTGAATGACTTCCTCATATTACTGTGAAACCAGCGTGAGGTATTGAATGAACTCTTATTTTACTGTGGCAATGTGCAGTGCCCGCCAGTGCTGTTACATGAATGTTACGGACCATTTAACAACACAAGTCTCAATGGAGTCTGGATCCTGCTACACATGGAAAAAGACCAGTTCAGGAGTTGACGGGGGACAAAATGTTCTGAACATTGTGGAATCTTCAGCGACCATCCCCAGTTCTGATCTTATGGTGGGGAGGGTGGGGGCGGGGAGACATTGATGAAGCAGCTGAAGTGTTTGTGAAGAGGAAGCTCCCCTGAGGATCTCGCACAGAGGTGACCCAGGACTGAGATGATGACCATCTTCCTTTGTGCCATGTTTGACCCCAAACACTGGAGAGGTTACTCTGATTCACATTAAGTTCAGATTTGTTAAGCTCCTTGATGTCAACAGAAGTCAACCACTGCCTTCATATCGGGGCCAGTCATTTTTACCTGAACCCTTGTCTCAATCTCTTTTGTTCACATCAATAGGCCATGATATAGGAGCAGCAAGTGTTTTCTTCAAACAGGTGGGATTGAATGTCAGGATTTCTCTCCTCAAGGGTGTTCGGGGAGATAGATGACTGAACGTATTTGAAGAGGAGGTGTATGGACATTAACCTGTCAGAGAGTTGAGGGCTATGAAGAATTGGATATGAAAGAAAATTTGAGACGAAGAGCAGATCAGTCACGATCTTAAAGAAGGGCAAGGCAGGCTTGAGGGGTGAACAACATGCCCCTGTTTCTGATGTTCTCCCATTCTGTTATTGGAAAGTTAGTGGGTGTTATTTTCATGAATGTTCTGTTTTTGAATGTTGCAGACAGGGAGACCAGAGGATTTTGTGAGCCATCCCTGAGTCAGGTATGGGGGAGGCGGGGGGCGGCTGTATTCACACTGAACCTGAGTGTACAACATAACTAACAAATGAAGCACAAGTTACAGAGAAGGGAAGCTCTGTGAAGAGAGATGAGGGGTCTCTTTCGTACTCAGCCTGGGTTTTCCAATTACATTTCCCAACTCACTTCAAACCGCGTGGGACAGTACTGAGGGGCTGAATGGTCTCCTGTGTTTTTGTGCAACATATTATAGGAGTAAGTAACCTCCAACTGCTCCTGTCTAGCAGGTTTGAGGGGCTGAATGGAACACAGGAACATGGGACTGAGGAGCAGGAGTGGGTCATTAGATACTTTGAGCCTTCTCCACCAGGCACTAAGATTGTAGCCGATCAGGTTGTGGTCTCAGCCCCACTTTCCTGTCTGTGTCCCATTCTGCATGATTCACTTCTCTGTCAAATATTTAACTAACGCAGCTTTCAATCAATGTGAACATAGAGACACGATAACCTTCCACTGAAGAGAATTCTGACTGGAAAGGTCCTTTCAGAATTATTTGTCATCCCTCTTATAGAATCAGAGAGTCAGGCAGAATGGAAACAGACCCATTAATCCATTCTGTTCACTCCGATCAGTTATCAAATCTGATTTCGTCCCATTTGCCAGTATTTGGCCAATAATCCTCCTGTGATTGTACCCGCCTTGACCACTTCCTCTGACTGCACTTTCGGTCCACACACCACTCTCTGTGTGAAATATTTACCTTCAGGTCCCTTCTAACTCATTCGCCCTCTCCCCTCCAACCTATGCTGTCTTGTTCTGGACTCCCCTATCCTTGGGAGCAGAACATGGCTGTTCAGAATATCCATGCCCCTGATGGTTTTATAAACCTCTATAATGCTGCCTCTCAACCTCTGACACTCCAGGGGGCAACACCTCAACGTAATCAGCCTCTCCCAATAGCTCAAGCCTCCAGTCCTGGAACATCCGTGTAAGTCATTTCTGCAGAAAACCGAGTTGTACACAGTATTCTTAAAGTGGTCTCACCAACGTCCTGTACAGATGCACCATACCACCACAACTCCTATACTCAATGCTCTGACTGATTTAGGCAAATGTGCCAAATGTGTTCAGCACCATTCTGTCTACTTGCGCCTCACTGCTACAGGTAATCATGTACATAAACATCAGAAAGTTAACATGATGGTAGTGCTAGCAGATAGGAGGACCAGTGATACATTGATCCTTATTGAGATT
The DNA here is from genome assembly GCF_047496795.1 of Chiloscyllium punctatum. NCBI lineage: Eukaryota > Metazoa > Chordata > Chondrichthyes > Orectolobiformes > Hemiscylliidae > Chiloscyllium > Chiloscyllium punctatum. Next base: position 75,862,829 of record NC_092772.1, on the reverse strand, counting down.
AGATTGTGTTGGAAACATGAGCTTAACATGTCAGGAAGTGAAATCAAATCAATTCGTTCAGGGTGGGTTATATACAAAATAACAGATAGCCCGGAGTGAGTTCCAGACTGGAATCTAATCGAGAGTTTCAGGTGGTTAATATACAGAATACCAGATTCCCCAGAGTGAGTTACAATCTGGAATCTAATCAAGGGGTTCAGGGTGGTTTATATTCAGAATAACAGATAGCCTGGAGTGTGTTACAGCCTGGAATCCATGGACATGGGTTAGGATCTATCCTGTCTATACCTGGCATATGCTTCCTTCTTTTTCTGAACCAAACCGTCAATTTCTTTAGTCAGCCAGCATTCTCTATAACTACCAGCCTTCCCTTTCAACCCTGACAGGAAGTTACTGCCTGGAATCGAATCAAGGGGTTCAGAGTGGTTTATATACAGAATAACAGGTAGCCCAGAGTGAGTTACAGCCTGGAATCGAATTGAGGGGTTCAGGGAGGTTTATATGCAGAATATCGGATACCCCGGACTGAGTTACAGCCTGGAATCTAATTGAGGGTTTCAGGGTGGTTTATATGCAGAATAACAGATACTCTGGACTGAGTTACAGCCTGGAATCTAATTGAGGGGTTCAGAGTGATTTATAAACAGAATAGCGGATATCCCGGAGTGATTTTCAGCCTGGAATCGAATTGAGGTGTTCAGGGTGGGTTATATACAGAATAACAGATAGCTCAGAGTGAGTTACGGCCTGGAATCTAATCGAGGGGTTCAAGGAGGTTAGTATACAGAATAACAGATAGCCCAGCGTGTGTTACTGCCTGGAATCTAATCAATGTCTGTTCACTTTAAGATAGGACGGATTTTGCTGAATCGAAAGTACAGCCACAGATGCCAGCTAATGGTCAGACTGTTCCAAATGTAACAATTAACTGGGAAATGGAAGCCTGAGTTTTGGTTGCTGTTTTGACAGCAATCAACTGCAATCAAAGACTTTAAATAATGCTCATAATATCAGAAGCCAATGGAATTTGAATATTATTGTTCGTACACCTGGAAATCAATCAAATTATGAGAATTATTGTATCATGGGAAGTAAATAAACCCAGCATTTTGAAAATAGAGGGAGAGCCGCTGCCATCCAACATAGAGCAACTGCTGTAGAGCAGGAATGCTAACTGACCATCTCAAACACTCTCTATCAAAGACACATGTTCATGTAAAACATACTTGCATTAAAAATAAAACATGATAAAGGGACACCAGCAGCTGAAAGAGTGAACACAGCGGGGAAGATAGAGACTGTGTGGTCTTGAGATTGTAACGCTTAATATGTAGGTTGTTAGAACAGTATATTTTTTAAAGAGTTGGAGTCAGATAGTAAGTAGTTAAGAAAAGAGGGGCTTGTATTTGTGAATAGTTGTTGTTTAGTGTTCACTATTAAAGTTAAGAAACTAACTTGCTAATATTTGTTTAAATAGTGGAATGTAGGAGATCTGTGTCACTCATATTTTAACAGATTACGATGTGAGGCGAGCTTTTCTGGGTGTTTGGTTTTAATTAACAAAGGGATTTGACTCCACCTTGTAAATGTCCATTCACACTAACCCCATTTCCCTGCAGTTGGCCCATATGCTTCAAGTCCTTTCCTATCCACATATTTATCCAAAGGACACTGTTGCTGATGTGAATATTGAGTCGCAAGTGATTAGAAGGGATGGCCTTGAGGTACGTAGGGAAGAGGTCTGGGGAATACTGGAAAGGATGAAAATAGATAAGTCCCCTGGGCCTGATGGCATTTATCCTAGGATCCTCTGGGAAGCTCGGGAGGAGATAGCGGAGCCATTGGCCTTGATTTTTATGTCGTCGTTGTCTACGGGAATAGTGCCAGAAGACTGGAGGATAGCGAATGTGGTCCCCTTGTTCAAGAAGGGGAGCAGGGACAGACCGAGTAACTATAGGCCAGTGAGTCTCACTTCTGTTGTGGGGAAAGTCTTAGAGAGAATTGTAAGGGATAGGATTTATGAACATCTGGATAGGAATAATGTGATCAAGGATAGCCAGCATGGTTTTGTGAACGGCAGGTCGTGCCTCACAAACTTTATTGAATTCTTCGAGAAGGTGACTAAGGAGGTGGACGAGGGGAAAGCAGTAGATGTGGTGTATATGGATTTTAGCAAGGCGTTCGATAAGGTACCCCATGGCAGGCTAAAGCAAAAACGACGGAGTTATGGCATTGAGGGTGCATTAGAGGTTTGGATTAGGAATTGGCTGGCTGGAAGGAGACAGAGTGTAGTAGTTGATGGTATAGGTTCATCTTGGAGCGCAGTTACTAGCGGTGTTCCACAAGGATCTGTTTTGGGACCATTGCTGTTTGTCATTTTTATAAATGACCTGGAAGAGGGGCTTGAAGGCTGGGTGAGCAAGTTTGCGGATGATATGAAAGTCGGTGGAGTGGAGGACAGTGAAGAAGGATGTGGCAGGTTACAGCGGGATATAGATAAGTTGCAGAGCTGGGCAGTAAGGTGGCAAATGGAATTCAATGTAGCTAAGTGTGAAGTCATTCACTTTGGTAGGAGTAACAAGAAGATGGATTACTGGGCTAATGGTAGACTACTTGGTAGTGTGGATGAGAAGAGGGATCTTGGTGTCCATGTACACAGGTCTCTGAAAGTTGCCACCCAGGTAAATAGTGCAGTGAAGAAGGCTTATGGCGTACTGGGCTTTATTGGTAGAGGAATTGAGTTCCAGAGTCCTGAGGTCATGTTGCAGTTGTATAAGACTCTGGTGCGGCCTCATCTGGAGTATTGTGTGCAGTTTTGGTCGCCATACTATAGGAAGGATGTGGAGGCATTGGAACGAGTGCAGAGGAGGTTTACCAGGATGTTGCCTGGTATGGTAGGAAGATCGTATGAGGAAAGGCTGAGGCACTTGGGGCTGTTCTCATTGCAGAAAAGAAGGTTTTGGGGTGATTTGATAGAGGTGTACAAGATGATTAGGGGTTTAGATAGGGTTGACAGTGAGAACCTTTTTCCGCTAATGAAGTCAGCTGTTACTAGGGGACACAGCATTAAATTAAGGGGTGGTAGGTATGGGACAGATGTTAGGGGTAGATTTTTTACTCAGCGGGGTGTGAGTTCATGGAATATCCTGCCAGTAGCAGTGGTGGACTCTCCCTCTTTATGGTCATTTAAGCGGGCATTGGACAAGCATATGGAGGTTATTGGGCAAGTGTAGGTTAGGTAGGCTTCGGTCGGCGCAACATCGAGGGCCGAAGGGCCTGTACTGCGCTGTACTTTTCTATGTTCTATGTTCTATGCTTTTGAAATGTTGTTAATACACCCCCCCCCCACCTCAGCCACATCTGCTGGCAACTCATCCACAACCCAGCCCTCTGTGTAAAGAAGTGCCCCCTCAGGTTCCCTTTTATTCCTTCCGCTTTAACCTTAAACTGATCTCCCCTCGATTCTCTAACCTTTGGAGAAAGACTGAGAGCATTCACCCTATCCATGTCCCTCATGATCTTATACAGCTCTATAAGGTCCCCCCTCAGTCTCCTACACTCTGAAGAAAAGTTCCGAGCTTGTCCAACCTCTCCCTATAACTCAGACCATTGGGTCCCGGCAACGTCTTTGTAAATTTCTTCTACACTCTCTCTAATTTCATTATATCCTCCCTATAACAAGTTGACAAAACTGAACACAATACTCCAAGTGCGGCCTTACCAAAGTCCTGTGTAACTGTAACATAAATTCCCAACTTCTATACTCAATGTCCTGCCTGATGAAGGCCAGTGTGTCAAAAGCCTTCTTCACTGGCCTGTCTACCTGTGACTCCACTCTCAGGAACTTTGCACCTGAATTCCAAGGTCTCTCTGCCCACTACACCCCATAAGGCCCGCCCATTCACCATGAGACTCCTACCTTGATTTGAGATTCCTCGCTGCAAGACCTCACACGTCTATATTAAATTCCATTTGCCATTTCTCAGCCCACTTGCCCACCTGATTAAGGTCCTGCTGCAATTTCTGAGAAACTTCCTCACTGATCATGCTCCCACTTATTTTAGTGTCATCTGCAAACTTACTAATCATACCTTGTACGTTCTCAACCAAATCATAGATAACAAACAGCTATGAACCCAACCTCCAGTCTAACAAGCATCCTTCCACTAAACCCTCTGCTTCCCATCAACAAGCCAACTGTGTATCCAATTGGCCAGTTCCCCCAATATTCTACGTGATGGAACATTCCAGAGCAGCCTGCCATGTGAAACCTTATCAAAGGCCTTACTGAAATCCATAGTGACTACATTTACCACACTGTCCTCCTCAACATTCTTGGTCACTTCACCAGAGGACTCTAAGAAATTTGGGAATTGATCTCCCAATCACAAGTCTATGCTGACTGCTCTGAATCAAACCCTGTGTAAGTAATGGGTGCAGTCAATGGTATGCTGTGCTTCATTGTAAGATGATTCGAGTACATAAGTAAAGCCATCTTCCTGCTGTTGTAGAGCCTTGCTGAGAGAGCATTAGGGGCACTCTCTACAGATTTGATCTCCTTTGTAAGGAATGATCTCCTTACCACAGACACGGGTGATGGTAACATGAGGATAGAGTGAAGAAGCTGAGTGTTTAATCGGTAGAGCTGTGAGAGACGAAGAAATGGTGACGCTGAGACACGAGGAGTGGCAGCGATCACTTATTTCCAAAACAGACATTGACAGGGAGAGAAATTCCATACTTAACCCAGGATTGATTGGTTTGATTTATTGTCACGTGTACCTCAGTACAGGGAAACACGTTATTTATGAGCAGTGGAGGCAGATCATAGTAAGCATGGCCAGACAGATCATAGGGTGGAAATAGACTTGGACAGAGTAAGACATACAGGTTACACTGAACAGGACATGCACTAGACAAGGTCAACATGAAGAAGATCACCATTATTTGAACTGAGAGCATCCATCCATCAGTCTAACGTGACTTTCCTAATAGTTTATATGCCTTTACTAACTCTCCCCACGTTATTGTGCAGTCGGCGTGTGAACCCTGTACTGAACATCAGGTTATTCATAATCCCCAACAGCAGCCACAATATCTTCCATCTGAAACAGGTAGCCATTCCCACCAGCTTCCGCCCTACATAGAGAACACCAGGCTGTCTTCTTGGAGATGGAAGATGCCTTCTTGAGACTTTGCACTAGGCATATGTCTTCCCTCCTCACCACTAGAAAACCACGTTAAAGTCCCACATGTGTATCATGAGCAACGGAGCCAGGAGGAACAACGTGGAGCAGTCTGTCTGTGCAGCCTCTGCATCATGTTAGAGCATCAATTAAGAGACAGTGAGGACTGCTGATGCTGGAGATCAGAGTAGAGAGTCGATTGCTGGAAAAGCACAGCAGGTCAGGCAGCATCCTTGAAGCAGGTGAATCGACGTATTGGGCATAAGACATTCATCAGGAATCAGCATCAATTCCCTCATTCTGCCCCCGTGTAAGTGCATTGAGGTGGGAATGGCCTCCTACTGTTCCTGTGTAAGTGACTCAAGGGACTGACTGGCTTCTTCCTCGTCCAATTGGATAGGGCCAAGGGCCTGACTGGGTTACCCCTGGTTCCTGTTTGACAGCTCATTGTACTGACTAGTATGACAATACTGCAGCTTTAAGAGGTTATTTGGTCGGGGTTTCTTTTATGAGAGAGATTGAACGATCATTACCAAGCTGGGTAGTTAAGACCACTTGAGTAAACAGCGAGGGAGGCCTTAGGTTAATTTTAATGCAGCCTGAATGAGTGTGGACAGCTCTCACAGATTAGGATCTTTGGGTTTTGGTTTCTCAGTGACATCAGAAACTATTGGGGTCGCCACAGAGTTGGAAACTTCAGTGAATGTTTCCTGGTTGCTACCCTCTCTGAAAGTTCTCTTGATGCTGTTTTTAATTCCTGGATTGGAGAAATATTTGTGACATTCTGTGTCTGAATATTCCTTTTTGCCAAGGGCTGTGTTTATGGGATTTCCCTATATTGGAATATTTCATTAGTAATAGTTCCTAGATCTATTATTCTGTTAAGCTGTCCAATAGAATTACGTTATTCTAAATTCCTCTTTCTGTGGTTTTATTTCTTCTTTCGTGTTTAAGTAGATGGTGATTTGCTTCACACCGAGTAGCTTGACCAGTCACATTGCATCTGGAACAGACACTTTACATTTCCTTTAAAATAAGAAAACATTCGAGTCTAGGCTATTGCCGTCAAATATTTTCGAGGGGCTCTGGTGTGGTCCATCACACTAGACTCCTTCTCTTCCTGAGTAATAGGCTGGAGGCACTGAATGGGCTGTCCCTGTTCTTCTCCAATAGTGTCAATGGGCTGAATGACTTCCTCATATTCCTGTGAATCCAGTGTTAGGTGATGAATGAATTCTTATTTTACTGTGGGAATGTGCAGTGTCAGGCAGTGCTGTTACATGAATGTTACTGATACTTTAACAGCACAAGCCTGAATGGAGCCTGGGTCTTGCTGCACATGGACACAGACCAATTCAGGAGCTGACGGGGGACAAAACGTTCTGAACATTGTTGAATCTTCAGTGACCATCCCCACTTCGGATCTTATGGTGGGGAGGGTGGGGGTGGGGAGACATTGATGAAGCAGCTGAAGATATTTGTGAAGATGAAGCTACCCTGAGAATCTCCCACAGAGGTGACCCAGGACAGAGATGATGAACATCTTGCTTTGTGCCATGTTTGACACCAAACACTGGAGAGTTTGATCTGATTCCCAATAAGTCCAGTTCCTTGATGTCAACAGATGTCAACCACTGCCTTGATATCAGGGCCAGTCATTTTTACCTGAACCCTTGTCTCAATCTCTTTTGTTCATATCAATAAGCCATGATATAGGAGCAGCAAGAGTTTTCTTCAAACAGGTGGGATTGAATGTCAGGATTTCTCTCCTCAAGGGTGTTCGGGGAGCTAGATGACTGAACGTATTTGAAGATGAGGTAGATGGAAATTGACCTGTCAGAGAGTTGAGGGCTATGAAGAATTGGATATGAAAGAGGATTTGAGACCAAGAGCAGATCAGTCATGATCTTAAAGAAGGGCAAGGCAGGCTTGAGGGGTGAACAACATGCCCCTGTTTCTGATGTTCTCCCATTCTGTTATTGGAAAGTTGGTGGGTGTTATTTTCATTAATGTTCTGTTATTGAATGTTGCAGACAGGGAGACCAGAGGATTTTGTGAGCCATCCCTGAGTGAGGTATGGGGGCTGTATTCACAGTGAATCTGGGTCTACAACATGACCAACAAATGAAGCACAAGTTGCAGAGAGGGAAAGCTCTGTGAAGAGAGATGAGGGGCCTCTTTCATACCCAGCCTGGGTTTTCCAATTACATTTCCCAATTCACTTCAAACCGTGTGGGACAGTACAGAGGGGGCTGAAATGTCTCCTGTGTTTCTGCGCAACAGGTTATAGGAGTAAGTAACCTCCAACTGCTCCTGTCTAGCAGGTTTGAGGGGCTGAATGGAACACAGGAACATGGGACTGAGGAGCAGGAGTGGGTCATTAGATACTTTGAGCCTTCTCCACCAGGCACTAAAATTGTAGCCGATCAGGTTGTGGTCTCAGCCCCACTTTCCTGTCTGTATCCCATTATCCATGATTCACTTCTCTGTCAAATATTTAACTAACGCAGCTTTCAATCAATGTGAACATAGAGACACGATAACCTTCCACTGAAAAGAATTCCGACTTGAAAAGTCCTTTCAGAATTATTCGTCATCCACCTTATAGAATCAGAGAGTCATGCAGAACGGAAACAGACCCATTAGTCTAATCTGTTCACTCCGATCAGATATCAAATCTGATTTAGTCCCATTTGCCAGCATTTGGCCAATATTCCTCCTGTGATTGTATCCGCCTTGACCACTTCCTCTGACTGCTCTTTCGGTCCACACACCACTCTCTGTGTGAAATATTTACCTTCAGGTCCCTTCTAAATCATTCGCCCTCTCCCCTCCAACCTCTGCTGTCTTGTTCTGGACTCCCCTATCCTTGGGAGTAGAACATGGCTGTTCAGAATATCCATGTCCCTGATGGTTTTATAAACCTCTATAATGTTGCCTCTCAACCTCTCACACTCCAGGGGGAAACACCTCAACCTAATCAACCTCTCCCTAAAGCTCAAGCCTCCAGTCCTGGAACATTCGTGTAAGTTATTTCTGCAGAAAACCGAGTTGTACGCAGTATTCTGAAAGTGGCCTCACCAACGTCCTGTACAGATGTAACATATCACCACAACTCCTATACTCAATACTCTGACTGATTAAGGCAAATGTGCCAAATGTGTTCAGCACCACTCTGTCTACCTGCGACTCACTGCTACAGGTAATCATGTACGTAAACATCAGAAAGTTAACATGATGGTAGTGCCAGCAGATAGGAGGACCAGTGATACATTAATCATTATTGAGATTAGATTGTGTTGGGAACATGAGCTTAACATGTCAGGAAGTGAAATCAAATCAATGGGTTCAGGGTAGTTAATACACAAAATAACAGATAGCCCGGAGTGATTTACAGACTGGAATCTAATGGAGGGGTTCGGGTGATTAATATACAGAATACCAGATACCCCGGAGCGAGTTACAATCTGGAATCTAATCTAGGGGTTCAGCGTGGTTTATGTACGAATAACAGATATTTCAGAGTGAGTTACAGCATAGAATCTAATCTCGGGTTTCAGAGTGGTTTATATGCGGAATAACAGGTAGCCCGCAGTGAGTTACAGCCTGGAATCTAATTGCAGGGTTCAGGGTGGTTTATATACAGAATAACAGATAGTCCAGTGTGAGTTAAAGCCTGGAATCGAATCGAGGGATTCAGGGTGGTTTATTTGCAGAATAACAGATAGCCTGGAATGTGTTACAGGTTGGAACCTAGTCGAGGGGTTTAGCATGGTTTATGTACAGAATAACAGATGCCTTGGAGTTAGTTACAGCCTGGAATCTAATCGAGGGGTTCAGGGAGTTTTAGATACAGAATAACAGAGAGCCCGGAGTGAGTTACAGACTGGAATCTAATCGAGGAGTTCAGGGTCGTTTATGTACAGAATAACAGAGAGCCCGGAGTGAGTTACAGACTGGAATCTAATCGAGGAGTTCAGGGTCGTTTATGTACAGAATAACAGATAGTCCGGAGTGAGTTACAGGCTGGAATCTAATCGAGGAGTTCAGGGTCGTTTATATACAGAATAACAGAGAGCCCGGAGTGAGTTACAGCCTGGAATCTAATCGAGGGATATGTTCACCTTTTTATATGAAATAACTTGTAACTGGGAGTGAGTCACAAAGTGTACTATTGGCCAAGTGGTTTCAAATCTTGACTCACATAAACAGAATGCAGTCACAAACTACACAACTTTACTGACTCCCAACTTTCCTTGTTTGAGGACTATCCTCCTCTGTTTTCCCCTTTCACTGAAAGTATTAATATACCTTTTATACTGCACTGCCATTCTGGTTATAGTGCTACCTATCTCTCACTGTCTCATTTATCTTCAATCCTGTTGAAAGATACGTAAACCAAATAAAAACACAAAGTTCCAGAAAGAGTTTTGTTCAATTGCAGGTGCATTACTTTCTTTGATTTGTCGACAACACACAATTTGAACCCATAGAAGGTCAGTGTGGGATTTGAGAAACTCTTCACTTTGGGATGAGGCCTAGCCAGGCAGGCTTCTGATCCAAATCTGCAAATCTACAATTCAGTGACTAAGCTCTATCAGGTTTTGTATATTATGTTTCTTCATACATTAGGAGCTTGGAAAGTAAGGCAGACCTTACTGGAATGTCACATTGTCTCTCCGCATTCACTGTAAACAGGTTCTGGGATTTACATTTTAAGCACCTTCAAAGAGCTGTCTCCATTTCCTATCTCTGCTAGCATCAATGAATGGAAATGACTTTTGACACATTGCCCCCTCTCCCTTGCTGAAAGTATTCCGGACACAAATCAGTCAGGCAGTCACTTTAGATTTGTCCACAGCCACCATTTTATATCAGCAAAACGATGACATTGAGTTTATAAATAAGGAAAAGCAAGAGAGACTGGCAACATCAATACAGTTCGAAAATACATAAAACGATTCACTAGAGAGGAAGAAAAGGACAACCAACTCCGATTCCTAGACGTGATGGTACAGAGAACACCGAACGGAGAATTCACCAAGTCCTAAACTATGAAAGCAACCACCCAAACACACACAAACGAAGTTGCATCAGGACACTATTCAAAAGGACCACAACACACTGCAGCACACCAGAACGACAAAAAGAGGAAGAGGAACACCTATACAAAGTATTCACCAAAAACGGACACCCTCGCAATTTCATCAACAGATGCCTAAGGGAGAGACAACAGAATGAGGACATGCCGCAACCCAAAGGACTAGCCACACTACCATACATCAGGAGCATTTCTGAACTGACAGCCAGACTACTGCGATCACTAGGACTCATAACAGCACACAAACCAACAGCCACTCTCAGACAACAACTCACCAGACCGAAGGACCCGATACCCAACATGAGCAAAACTACTGTAGTGTACAAAATCCTATGCAAGGACTGCACAAAACAACTGCACAAAAAGACAGTTAACGATCCGTATACATGAACACCAACTAGCCACAAAACGACACGACCAGCTATCCTTAGTAGCCACACACACAGACGACAAGCAACATGAATTTGACTGGGACAACACTACTATTATAGGGCAAGCCAAACAGAGAACAGCCAGGGAATTCCTGGAGGCATGGCACTCATCCACAGACTCTATCAACAAACACATCGACCTGGACCCAATATACCGGCCACTGCAGCGGACAGCTGGAACTGACAACCGGAAGCAGCAGAGACAGGCCACAATAAATGCCGGAGGAAACAGCACAGAAGCGCTTCACAGAAGGCTCCCAAGCACTGAGGATGTCACCTAGACAGGGGACAAAACGTTTGTAAGACAAATTCCCAGCTCAGCGACCAGAACCACAACAACATAAAACATTGAACACGCACACAAAATCACACATAAACGTGCATACACAGACACACAGAATCACACTCAGAGAGATACAGACTCCTTCCAGAAGCTGTCTCCATTTCCTACCTTACAATGGAATTCATGTTATAATGATGCATTCATGCAGGACAAGAAACAGCTTTTGAGACTTTCCCCATTGTGACAGGAATTCAGCCCCAATCTGAAACTTGGAGATATGTAACAGGACACAAATGTACAGCAGCTTTCTGTGTTCCTGCTCCCAATGTAACATTTGACCATTTAGTTTATCTTGTCTTCGGTCAAACATCCAACAAGGATCACTACACAGATCAATAACAGATCCCCAGGAGTGAGTTCCAGACTGGAATCTAATTGAGGGGTTTAGGGTTTACATACAGCATATGAGATACCCAGGAGTGAGGGACCGACTGGAATCGAATTGAGGGGTTCAGGGTGGTTTACATACAGAATAACAGATAACAAGTCGTGAGTCACAAAATCGCAGAGTTATACAGTCATAGAGATGTACATCATGGAAACAGACCCTTTGGTCCAACCCGTCTATGCAGACCAGATATCCTAACCGACTCTAGTCTCTTTTTCAAGCACTTGGCCCATCTCCCTCCAAACCTTCCCATTCATATACCCATCGAGCTGAATTTTAAATGTTGCAATTGTACTACCCTCCACCACTTCCTCTGACAGTTCATTCCATTCATGGACCACCCTCTGAGTGAACAAGTTGCCCCTTAGGTCTCTTCCATATCTTTCCCCTCTCACACTAAACCTCTGCCCTCTAGTTCTGGACTCATTACCCAAGGAAAACACTTTGTCTATTTATCCTATCCATGCCCGTCATGATTTTATAAACCTTGATAAAGTCACCCCTCAGCCTCTGATGCTCCAGGGAAAACAGCCCCAGCCTGTTCAGCCTCTCCCTGTGGCTCAAATCCTCCAATCCTGGCAACCTCCTTGTAAATCTTTTCTGAACCCTTCCAAATTTCACAACATCCTTCCGATAGGAAGGAGACCTGAATTGCATGCCATATTCCAACAGTGGCCTAACCCATGTCCAGTCCAGCCACAACATGACCTCTCAATGTCTATACTCATAACTCTGACCAATAAAGGAAAGTAAACCAAACGCTGCCTTCATTATCTTATCCACCTGCCACTCTACTCTCACGGAGCTACGAACCTGCACTTCAAAGTCTCTTGGTTCAGCAACTCTCCCTCGGACCTGACCATTAAGTGTATAAATCCTGCTCAAATTTGATTTCCCAAAATGCAGCGCCTCGTGTTTATCGAAGTGGAATAGAATTGAAGGTTTTGGGGTGTTTTTGAAACATGCCAGTCACACATAGATGGAAGTGAGTTACACGTTGGAATCGAATCGAGAGGGTTCCGGGTGATTCATATAATCCCGACAGTGGGGAAACAAGCCCTTCAGCCCAACAAGACCACACTGACCCACAGAAGAATAACCCATCCAGACCCATTTCCCCACATTTACCCCTGATTAATGCACCTAACATACACATCCCTGAATACCATGGGCAATTTTAACAGATGAATGGTAAACCGTTTGTGTATTGCCATAATATAATCAATATTACACACACACACACACACACACTCCAATTTTAACTTGAAAGAACGTTGTCCAGATATTCATGGAACTCACGACAAAGGAAAAATTGCAAGATTGTTCAAAACAGTATTCTGCTTCTGAAGATATTGTACTCACACAGCTGCTAGCAATGGGATTTCATCCTGGGAGAATTGAATTTGGCTGAATTCCCTTTGCTTTAGGCAGTGAGTAGATTCCAATGAATTCTGGTCAGGGAGCACCCAAAGGGTTGCACGATGGTTAGCACTGCTGCCTCATAACACCAGGGACTTTGGTTCGACTCTAGCCTGGGTGTGTGGAGTTTGTACGTTCTCCCCGTGTCTGTGTGAGCTTCTAGTAGGTGCTCCAGTTTCCTACCACAGCTCAAAGTGTGTAGGTTAGGTTGATTGGTCATGCTAAATTGTTGTAGTGATCAAGGATTTCTAGGTTCGGTGCATTAGTCAGGGGTAAATGTAGGGGAATTTTTTGGGAAGGTTAGTATGGACTTGTTGGGCCGAAGGACCTGTTTCAACACTGCAGGGATTCCATAAAAATAAGAATGGTAACGATGAGTTTAGAGTATTTTTTTAGCTCGCACACATTGCTGTGATGAGGAACATTGAAGGAGAGAGAGTGCAATCGGCCATTCCTTCTCAGGCAGATTACAGTTTCTCCCTCTCTGAGTTGAATCACACAGTAATGTCATCCTCTCCCAAACTGGACCATGTGAGGTCTCCTTGTACATTGTCCAAACTATGTCTCCATCACATTCCCTGTTCCATGTAGGTGCATCATTGCTGCTGTCAGACACAGAGACAGACCCGTAGCAGAAAATGATCTTGGTCGATTTGAAGATATGTTTATATAACGCTGCGTCATTAAAAATTAAAATTGTTTAAGTTATTCAGAATACTTGTGTTAAACTGAATGCATTTTTAAGAGAAATACAGAAATTGCTGGAAAAGCTCGGCAGGTCTGTCAGCATCCAGATGCCTTTACATGCTGTAGTTGTACCAGCCTCCACCACTTCCTCTGGCAGCTCATTCCATACACACACCACCCTCTGTGTGAAATGGTGCCCTTTCGGCCGCATCAAAACCTTTTCCCTCTCAATTTCCACCAATGCCCTCTAGTTTTGGACGCCCCAAACCTGGGGAAAAACCCCTGACTACTCACCTTATCTATGGCCATTTTGATTTTATTAACCTTTACTGCTGCGAAATGTGACCCCAATCAACACGAATGGCTGTACTTTCAGTCATCCTGGGCCTAAATTCTGAAATACAATACTGACACCTCTTCCTTCTCCATCAAATCACAATTCTAAATCCATTTTAATCAGTTTGTTCAGATGTATCATGAGACACTTCTGTGGGCTTTAAACCGAGACCTTTGTGCCCAGAGAAAGGGACACTAGCATCACTCGACAATACCCATAAAGCTGGAACAGTATTCTCCTGTGTGTTTGTTCATCAGACTGTTCTGTCATGCTGGGACATACCTCTGCAACAGGTAGGATTTGAATCCGGGCCTTCTAGTCCAGAGCTAGGAATACTCCCACACAAGTTCAGGAATTGAAATGAAATCCAGAGCTCTGGCTCAGAGACAGGGACACTACCCACCACACTATCATACCCAGATTTTGGGTCATATTTTAGTGCCCACTTTCAGTTCAGTGTGGATTTATTATAATCAGGTTACCATTGCTATAAACATCTTTAATCACTATTATCTGTAGTCTGCAATATTAAGGAAAGAAATCCTGCAGACACACTTTGCCCAATGAAGGGTCTCAAATAGATATTTATTACTGAACACCAGAGACGAAGGTAGAGTTTAATTTTTGGTCCCAAAACACCGATCACTCTTACCCACCTCTAACGTGTGACTGCCCTCTTCCTAAAACCATGAAGTGACACCAGGCCGCTGATTACTGTCCAGCCTCTCCTCCCCACTGACTGTGTCTGTAATCTGTCCCTCCTCCCCCTAACCACACAAGGCAAACCAAGCTCAGGGTCTTTGTGAAACTCAAGGCTTGAGTGTGCAGGCCTCCTGGAGAGGGGGATGGGCATTTTAAAATTGAAGGGGGAGGGGGAGGTGGCAGTAATATCACTCACTGGGCTGAGGGGTGGCAGATGGAGTTGAGTTTGGATTAATGCGAGGCATTGGATTTGGTAAATCAAACAACAGCAGGACCTATACAATTAAAAGCAGGGCCTTTGGCAATGTTGTGGAACAGAGACCTAGGACCGTCAGGTTTAATACTTTAAAATTTTCATCGCATAGAGATAGTGCGGTTAAGAAGGTGTTTAACACACTTGTCTTCATTGGTCAGACCTTTCAGTATCGGAATTGGGACATCAAATCTTGTGGTTGTACAGGACATTAGTGAGACCTCTTCTGGAATACTGTGTCCAGTCTGGTCATCCTGCCCGCCCATTCCATAGGCACACCTCCCTCTGGGTGAAAAAGCTGCCCCTAAGATCACTTTTAAATGTTTCCCCTCTCACCTTAAGTCTATGTCCTCTAGTTTTGGACTCCCTGTGCCCTAAGAAAATACCTTGACTCTTCACTTTAATATTACTGACCTTGATATTATTAAACTGGAGAGGGTTCAGAAGAGTTTAACCTGGATGTTGCTGGGAAAGGAGGGATTGAGCTATAAGGAGAGGCTGTGTAGGCTGGGATTTTTTCACTGAAGAATATGAAATTAAGCGGTAACTTTACGGAGGTTTATAAAATATTGAGGGGTACAGATAAGCCGAAGGGCTGATGTCTTTTCCCTAGAGTTGGGGATTCAAAACTGAGGGATATTTTAAGGTGCGAGGAAAAAGATTTACAAAAGTCAGGAGAGGTAATTATGTAAGACAGAATCTGGCTTGTGTGTGGAATGAACTTCCAGATGAAGTGGTGAAAGCAGGAACAGTTACAACGTTTAAAGGACATTTAGATCAGTCCATGGATAATACATCAGTTTGGATGGTGCTGTGAGCAGCTGCCCTCTCCCTCCACCTCTCTGAGTGTATCCCTGTTGGTTTTCACCCTCTGCAAATGCCTGTGCAGTGGCGTGGGGAGGCCAGCAGAGGGTGGCATTGCATCACTTTAGGCACCACAGAGACTGGCAGACCTGCCCCACACAGAGACACACAGATACACACAGCAATTGTTAGGACACAACAGTGAGTTCATCTGGTAATGTAAACTAAACATAAAGAAATGGTCAATTGGCTTTGTAAACTGTTAAAATATGAGTGACAGAAAACTCCCAAATTCCACTGTTTAAACAAAAATATCAATTTATTTTTTAACTCTGAAAGTGAACAAATTTCATCAACTATTAACAACTCTGAGACCCCATTTCTCTAAACTGCTTATTTCCCCATTCCAACTCTACAGCAATTACATAAACGTAATTTCAAACCCACACAGCAGCTGTTGTTCCATCTGACCTCACACCAAAATCCCTTTTTCCCATCTTTCCTGGGAAGACAGGCTCATGTTACAGGATGCTATCGAAGTGTCTATATTTCAGCATTCTGCAACCTGGGAACACATCCTTCCATGACACTGTGTCTCAGTCTGCCCATCTTTGTCTATACACCAAACCCGTCCCATGTGGTGATATTTAATATGATTCCCCCGCCGTGTCTCTGTGGCAGTGATGTTCACACACACAGCACCCCCTTGTCAGGGCACAATGGAGAGTTCGAGCTGTAATTGGGTGGGAGCTGCACATCCTGACACTTCCAGCCCGGGCTGCAAGTTTCCCCACACTGGGCAGGAATCTCAGTGTTACTGAGGAATGCACTGGGGTGGTATACACAGTCCTACATGCTGGGAGGGTAACTGCTCCTGGGTTACAGATCAATGCACTGGGGTGGTACACACAGTCCTACATGCTGGGAGGGTAACTGCTCCTGGGTTACAGATTAATGCACTGGGGTGGGGTACACAGCTCTACACGCTGGGAGGGTAACTGCTCCTGGGTTACAGATTTATGCAATGCGGAGGTGTGCATAATCCTACATTCTGGGAGGGTAGCTGCTCCTGGTTTACAGATGAATGCATGGGTGATCACTGCACAGGTCGCTGTGCTGGTCAGACTATCTAGTTGAGGTTTATAGATAATACAATGATGTGGTTTGTGCAGCTCCCAATGTTGGATGGATATTTGTTTCAGGTTTAGACATTAGTGCCCTGTTGTGTTCTGCACAGCTCTCAGTGCTGGACAGATATCTTGTCCGGGGTTATAGATCAATGCACTGCTGTGGTCTGCACAGCTCCCTGTCCTGGACAGATATCTAGTCCGAGTTTATATATCAATGCACTGCTGTGGTTTACACAGCTCCCCGTACTGGACAGATATCTAGTCCGAGTTTATATATCAATGCACTGCTGTGGTTTACACAGCTCCCTGTACTGGACAGATATCTAGTCCGGGTTTATAGATCAATGCACTGCTGTGGTCTGCACAGCTCCCCGTCCTGGACAGATATCTTGTCCGGGGTTATAGATCAATGCACTGCTGTGGTCTGCACAGCTCCCTGTCCTGGACAGATATCTAGTCCGAGTTTATATATCAATGCACTGCTGTGGTTTACACAGCTCCCCGTACTGGACAGATATCTAGTCCGAGTTTATATATCAATGCACTGCTGTGGTTTACACAGCTCCCCGTACTGGTCAGATAGCCGGTTGCTGAAGAAGGGCTTATGCCTGAAACGTCGATTCTCCTGTTCCTTGGCTGCTGCCTGACCTGCTGTGCTTTTCCAGCAACACATATTCAGCTCTGGACAGATATCTAGTCCGGGTTTATAGATCAATGCACTGCTGTGGTCTGCACAGCTCCCCGTCCTGGACAGATATCTAGTCCGGGTTTATAGATCAATGCACTGCTGTGGTCTGCGTTGCTTCCCATGCTGAATACTCGCTGGAGGAACACCGCAATCCAGGCAGCATCAGGAGGTATAGAACTTGATGTTTCAGGTGTAGCCCTCCTTCAGGACTCTTACAGAATGGTTCCACCTCCTGATGCTGGCAGGATTGCTGTGTTCTCCCACCTTCCTGCCTGTCTACTTTGGACTCCAGCGTCTGCAGCTTTTCTCTCTCTATCACAGCTTCCCAAACTGGACAGATGTCGAGCCTGCGTTTGAAGATAAGTGCCCTGACATGATCTGTGTGCAGTGTTTCACTCTGGACAGATTGCTGGATTGTATTGACCAGTGTAATGGGGGAATCTGGACAGATTGCTGGGTTGCACTGAGCAGTACACTGGCTTGTTCTGTACAGTGTTCCACAGTGAACAGATATCTCCTCTGGGTGTATGGTGTCTGGGCTGGTTCTGTGAGGTGGATTGAGAATGTGGTATATCTAACCATTTCAGCTGATCTGGCAATGCCTTTAGTTCCCATTCCTGTGATTGGACCCTCCGTCTCACACCCCATTAATGTTACAGTGTGTCCAGGCACAGTACCTCATGTTGGTGGGGTGGGGAGGGGGGAAAGATCATGGACAGGTCAAGGGGTTAGCTAGAACGTTCTGTCCTCAACATTCTATAACTGACATTCCCCGGAACGTTCTGTCCCTGACATTCTATAACTGACATTCCCCGGAACGTTCTGTCCCTGACATTCTATAACTGACATTCCCCGGAACGTTCTGTCCCCGACATTCTATAACTGACATTCCCCGGAACGTTCTGTCCCTGACATTCTATAACTGACATTACCCGGAACGTTCTGTCCCCGACATTCTATAACTGACATTCCCCGGAACGTTCTGTCCCCGACATTCTATAACTGTCATTCCCCGGAACGTTCTGTCCCTGACATTCTATAACTGACATTACCCGGAACGTTCTGTCCCCGACATTCTATAACTGTCATTCCCCGGAACGTTCTGTCCCCAACATTCTATAACTGACATTCCCTGGAACGTTCTGTCCCTGACATTGTTTGTGAACGGCCGGACGTCAGTGAATTGAACAAACGATAAGATCCCGAGGGAAGAGATCCCGTTCCAGGGAGAAGGAGACACTGTTCCGAAGGACCCTCAGGCAGTTAAAGGGGGGAATACGTTTTCCCTGCGTTTACATTTCTCCACGACACAGGATCGACCACAATTTAGACCAAAATACAGAAATTCCCAAACTCCGTTTATCTTCAGGAAACTGGGAGAGAATCCTTCAGGACAGCAACGTTCCCACCCTCTGTATTAGGAACTGGGAAGGAGTGACCTGTATCTGCTCTCGAGAGATCGAGTGTGTGGGAATGTTCTAGAAACCATCTGTCTTTATGGATGTGTCTCTGTGTGTTTGGGGAGGGAGGGTTTCTTGTGGTTTTTGTCACATTTTTGTCTGTAATTCCGACCTTCCCATTTGTTATTCCAGCTCCAATTATTTTAATGAATCCCTGAATACAGGGACACATTTGAAAATCTCACTGGGTCCCTGATCAAACGGGTCCCTTTGCCTCCAGGCTGATGGATAATGGGTTTGTTTTCCTTCCTCACAGTTAACGTAGTGACCATCTACGTCCTGCTTTATAAAGATTGTGGATTGTCTCCATGTGTCAGACGTTACCTGGGGGCCATGGCAGCGGTGGATCTCCTGGTCATTATCCTCGACCTGATCCTGAGACACATTCCCATTGTTTATCGGGGACAGTTTTATTTCCTGAGGGACTCCGTCCCCGTGTGTAATATCCACGCCGTCCTGCTTTATGCAGCCACTGACTGCTCTGTCTGGTTCACCGTCACTTTCACCTTTGATCGGTTTGTGGCCATTTGTTGCCAGAAGCTGAAAAGTAAATATTGCCATGAGAAAACAGCGGCTGTGGTTCTGGGAGCAGTGACTGTGCTGAGCTGTTTAAAGAACATTCCCTGGTATTTTATGCTCAAGGCTCGGTATTCGCTGTGGAACCGCCCCTGGTTTTGTGATGTAACAGACGGTGCTCTATTCTCCATTGTCTGGGTCACAATCGAGTTCCTCCACCACATTCTAACCCCGTGTGTCCCATTTCTCCTGATTCTGCTGCTCAATGTTCTCACCGTCAGACACATTTTAGTGACCAACAGAGCCCGCAGGAGACTCCGCGCTCACACCAATGGGGACGCTCAGTCTGACACTGAAATGAGAAACCGAAAAAAATCCATCATTTTACTGTTTGTGATCTCGGCCAATTTCATCCTGTTATGGTCAATGTTAATGCTGTATTCTATATGGAGACGGATGTGGATGATTGTGGATACCCCTGTGTCTCTCCATCCCTTTGTGCAGGAATTGGGCTTCATGCTGCAGCTCCTCAGTTGCTGCACAAACACCGCGATTTATGCCGTGACCCAGACTAAGTTCAGGCAGCAGCTGAAGAATGTGCTGAAATATCCCTTCACCCAAATCCATCCATCCATCAAATTCCCTCATTAATCAATCCATCCGGGATTTTCTCATTTCAGTTCAGTGTTTCAGCGATGGAGCAGCCTGTCGCTATGGTAACAGACTGAGAGTAGGGCTGGTTTGTCCATCCTTATCCCACAGGGGGGTTACACGGAAACATTTCAATGTTTCTCACAACTCAGGGGCCAGTGAGAAAAGGCACCGTCCCACTGACTGTATCCATCACTTCCATTTGTAACCAATAAAAATGTTGATTAAATCGTGCCGAGCAGCAGAGTGACCGATGTTGTTGTGTGTCTTTGTGTTGGAGAAGCTGAGCTGGAGAGAGACAGACTCAGCCCCGAGTCCTGGTCCTCAGGGAAGGGGAGGGCACCGCGCCCTGAGCTCAGGAGCTGGGTTTAACTCCCTCTGTCCCCCCCCACACTGCAGCCTGGCCTCCCCATTTCCTCACCCCCACTTTTCCTCCTCAATTCTCTCCCTCTCTTTCTGCACACTGTCTCTTTCTCACCACCTCTCCCTTTCACTCTCCCTGGTCCCCTCTCAGACATCCCCCCCAACCCCGGTTTCTCCACCTGCCTCCACTATTCTTTCTGCCTCACTCTCCCCCTCTCTCTCTCACACCCCCAACATGAATTTCTCCACCTGCCTCCATTCTTCTCTCTCCCCCTCACCCTCACTCTCTCTCTCTCCTGCCGTCTCTGTCTCCCTCCTGCAATTCCGTCTCTACCCCCATTTTCCCCGAACTCCTACATCCCGCATCTCTCTATCGTCTCACCCCCAACCCCCACACGCAGCCTCAACACCACCCCCAGTCTCTGGGTCAGAGTAAGAGGGAAGGACCAGGGAGATCGGACTATGTCAGATCTAGAGGAAGGGTGGGAGAGAGATTCAGTCAAAGAGAAACGATGGGAGGTGGGGAGAGAGAGAGAAACGGAATTCAGGGGATCGAGAGTAAGAGAAGGTGGAGAAAGAGTGAAGGAACAGGGAGAGAGAGAGCAAGAGAGAAATAGGGTGAGAGGGGGAGAGAGAGAGAGAGAGAGACAGGGGAAGAGATAATAAAGAGGGGCGAGAGAGAGGGGCGAGAGAGTGAGGGTGAGAGAGAGGGGAAAAGGGTGGAAAAGAGGGGGAGAGAGGGGAGAGAGAGCAGGGGAGAGAGAGTGGCCAGAGAGAGTGGGTAGAGAGAGTGCGGAGAGAGAAAGTGGGGGAGAGAAAGAGGGGAAGGAGAGAGAGGGGAGAGAGAAAGGGGAGAGAGCGCGGAGAGAGAGAGGGAAGAGAGAGCAGATAAAGGGAGAGGGAAATGAGCGAGAGGGGAGAGAGAGTGGGAGAGAGAGGAGGGAAGAAAGAGGAGGGGAGAGAGAGGGGGGACAGAGAGGAAGAAAGAGAGGAGGAAGGAGAGAGGAGGGGGAGAGTGGAGGGGACAGGAGGGCGTGAGAGAGGAGTGGGGGTAGAGAGAAGAGGGTAGAGAGAGGGGGTTAGAGAGAGGGTGAGGAGAGAGTGGGGTAGAGAAAGGGGCATAGAGGGAGGGGCATAGAGAGAGGGGGTAGAGAGAAGGGAGAAGACGGGGGGAGAGAGTGAGATGGGCAGAGAGAGGGCTGGGGAGAGAGACAGGGGAGGGAGAGGATGGGGGAGAGAGAGAGGGTGGGAGAGAGAGAGGGGAGGCCGAGGGAGTGGAGGGTGAGAGAGGGGGCGGGAGAGAGAGGGGGAGGGAGAGTAAGATGGGAGGGAGAGTAAGAGGGGAGGGCGAGAGAGGGGATGGAGAGAGAGGGGAAGGACAGGGAGGGGGAGGGAGATTAAGGGGAGGGAGAGTGAGAGGGGATGGAGAGTGAGGGGGAGGGCGAAAGAGGGGAGGGAGAGAGAGGGGAGTGGGTGAGAGGGGAGGAAGAGTGAGAGGGGAGAGAGAGTGAGAGGGGAGGGCAGGAGAGAGGAGAGGGAGAGAGAAAGGAGGGAGAGAGAGTGGAGGGGAAGGCGAGAGAGGGGAGGCGAAAGAGAGAGGGGACGGCGAGATAGAGGGGAGGGCAGGGGTGAGGGTGAGAGGGGGGAGGGCGAGAGAGGGGGAGGGAGAAAGAGAGCGGAGGGTGAGAGAGAGGGGAGGGAGAGTGAGAGGGGAGGTAGAGTAAGAGGGAAGGGAGAGTAAGGGAAGGGAGAGTGAGAGGGGAGGGAGAGTGAGACGGGAGGGTGAGAGAGGGGAGGGAGAGTGAGAGAAGAGCGAGAAAGAGAGGGGAGAGAGAGTGAGAGGAGAGGGAGGGTGAGGGGGAGGGAGAGTAAGAGGGGAGAGAGAGTAAGAGGGGAGGGCGAGAGAGGGGATGGAGAGAGAGGGGAGTGGGAGAGAGTGGAGGGAGAGTGACAGGGTAGGGAGAGTGAGAGGGGATGGAGAAAGAGAGGGGAGGGTGAGTAAGAGGGAAGGGAGTGTGAGAGGGGAGAGAGAGTGAGAGGGGAGGGCGAGAGAGGGGGAGGGCGAGAGGGGGGAGGGGAGGGCGAGAGAGGGGGAAGGACAGTGAGGGGGAGGGAGAGAGAGGGGAGGGAGAGTGAGAGGGGAAGGAGAGTGAGAGGGGAGGGAGAATGAGGGGAGGGTGAGAGAGGGGGAGGGCGAGAGGGGGGAGGGGAGGGCGAGAGAGAGGGGAAGGACAGTGAGGGGGAGGGAGAGAGAGAGGGGAGGGAGAGTGAGAGGGGAAGGAGAGTGAGAGGGGAGGGAGAATGAGGGGAGGGTGAGAGAGGGGGAGGGCGAGAGGGGGGAGGGGAGGGCGAGAGAGAGGGGAAGGACAGTGAGGGGGAGGGAGAGAGAGGGGAGGGAGAGTGAGAGGGGAGGGAGAGTGAGAGGGGAGGGAGAATGAGAGGGGAGGGTGAGTAAGAGGGGAGGGAGAGTGAGAGGGGAGCGTGAGGGAGAGGCGATAGAGAGAGAGGGGGAGAGCGAGGGGGGAGGTCGGGGGAGGGCGAGAGAGGTGAGGAGAGGGCGAGAGAAAGGGGAAGGACAGTGAGGGGGAGGGGGAGTGAGGGGGAGGGAGAGTGAGAGGGGAGGGAGAGAGGGGAGGGCGATAAAGCAGATGGCAAGAGTGGGGAGGGCGAGAGAGGCGAGGGAGAGAGAGTGGAGGAGAGTGAGAGGGAGGGAGAGAGGGAGGGAGAGTGAGAGGAGAGGGTGAGAGACAGGAGGGAGGGAGGAGGGAGGTAGAGAGTGGAGAGCGAGAGTGAGAGGGGAGAGAGGGGGTGGGATGGAGACGGAAGGAGAGGGGGGAGAGTGAGAGGAGGGTGAGAGAGGGGAGGGTGAGTGAGAGGGGAGAGCGAGTGAATGGAGGGGAGGGTGAGAGAGATTGAGGAGAGTGAGAGGGGATGAGAGAGGTGAGGGCCAGAGAGGGGAGGGTGGTAGAGCAGATGGTGAGAGTGGGGAGGGGCGAGAGAGGGAGGGAGAGAGAGGGGAGGGAGAGAGACGGGAGGGAGAGAGAGGAGAGGGAGAGTGAGAGGGGAAGAAGAGTGAGAGGGGAGGGAGAGTGAGAGGGGAAGAAGAGTGAGAGGGGAGGGAGAGTGAGAGGGGAAGAAGAGTGAGAGGGGAGGGAGAGAGAGGGGAGGAGAGTGAGAGGGAAGAAGAGTGAGAGGGGAGGGAGAGTGAGAGGGGAAGAAGAGTGAGAGGGGAGGGAGAGTGAGAGGGGAGGGAGAGTGAGAGGGGAGGGCGAGTGAGATGCAAGGAGAGAGAGAGGGGAGGGAGAGAGAGGGGAGGGAGAGAGAGGGGAAGGAGAGAGAGGAGAGGGAGAGTGAGAGGGGAAGAAGAGTGAGAGGGGAGGGAGAGTGAGAGGGGAGGGCGAGAGAGATGCAAGGAGAGAGAGAGGGGAGGTCGACAGAGCGGAGGGGAGAAAGAGAGGGATGAGAGAGTGACAGGAGAGGGAGAGTGAGGGGGAGGCAGAGTAAGAGGGGAGGGAGAGTGAGAGGGGAGGGAGAGGGGAGGGAGAGAGATGGGAAGGAGAGAGAGGAGAGGGAGAGTGAGAGGGGAGGCAGAGTAAGAGGGGGAGGGAGAGTGAGAGGGGAGGGAGAGAGGGGAGGGATGGAGACGGGCGGGAGAGAGAGGGGAGGAGGAGTGAGGGGAGGGTGATCAATGAGAGGGTGAGAGAGATGGAGGGAGAGTGAGAGGGAAGGGAGAGAGAGGGGAGGGAGGGTGAGATGGAGGGCAAGAGCGAGGAGAGAGAGAGTGAGAGGGGAGGGCAAGAGAGGGGAGGGAGAGTGAGAGGGAAGGAGAGTGAGAGGAGGGTGAAAGAGGGGAGGGATAATGAGCGGGAGAGTGAGAGATGGGTGGGAGGGAGACGGGTGGGAGACAGAGGGGAGGGAAAGTGAGAGGGGGAGGGAGAGAGGGTAGGGATGGAGACAGGAGTGAGAGAGAGGGGAGAAGAGTGAGGGGAGGGTGAGAGATGAGAGGGTGAGAGAGAGGGAGGGAGAGTGAGAGGGGAAGGACAGTGAGAGGGGAGGGCCAGAGCGAGGGGAGGGAGAGAGAGAGGCGTAAGGAGAGAGAGGAGAGGGAGAGTGAGAGGGGAAGGAGGAGTGAGAGATGGAGGGAAAGAGAGAGGGGAGGGCGAGAGAGAGGGAGGAGAGAGAGAGGGGAGGGAGAGAGAGGGGAGGGAGAGAGGGGAGAATGGAGACGGTAGGGAGGGAGAGAGAGGGGAGGGAGAGAGAGGGGAGGGTGATCATGAGAGGGTGAGAGAGAGGGATGGAGAGTGAGAGGGAAGGGAGACAGAGGGGAGGGAGGGTGAGATGGGAGGGCAAGAGCGAGGTGAGAGAGAGTGTGAGGGAGGGAGATTGAGAGGGAAGGACAGTGAGAGGGAAGGGCCAGAGCGAGGGGAGGGAGAGAGAGAGGCGAAGGGGAGAGAGGGGAGGGGAGAGTGAGAGGGGAAGGAGAGTGAGAGATGGAGGGAAAGAGAGAGGGGGAGGGAGAGAGAGGGGAGGGAGAGAGGGAGGGAGCTTGAGAGGGGAAGGACAGTGAGAGGGGAGGGCCAGAGCGAGGGGAGGAGAGAGAGAGGCGAAGGAGAGAGGAGAGAGGGAGAGTGAGAGGGGAAGGAGAGTGAGAGGGGAGGGAGAGAGAGAGGGGAGGGGAGAGAGAGATGGAGGGAGAGAGAGAGGGGAGGGAGAGAGAGGGGAGGGAGAGAGGGGAGGGATGGAGACGGTAGGGAGGGAGAGAGAGAGGCGAAGGAGAGAGAGGAGAGGGAGAGTGAGAGGGGAAGGAGAGTGAGAGGGGAGGGGAGAGAGAGGGGGAGGAGAGAGAGAGGGGAGGGAGAGAGAGGGGAGGGAGAGTGAGAGGGGAAGAAGAGTGAGAGGGGAGGGAGAGTGAGAGGGGAGGGCGAGAGAGATGCAAGGAGAGAGAGAGGGGAAGGAGAGAGAGAGGGGGAGGTCGACAGAGCGGAGGGAGAAAGAGAGGGATGAGAGAGTGAGAGGAGAGGGAGAGTGAGGGGGAGGCAGAGTAAGAGGGGAGGGAGAGTGAGAGGGAGGGAGAGTGAGAGGGAGGGAGAGAGAGGGGAAGGAGAGAGAGGAGAGGGAGAGTGAGAGGGGAAGAAGAGTGAGAGGGGAGGGAGAGTGAGAGGGGAGGGCGAGAGAGATGCAAGGAGAGAGAGAGGGGAGGGAGAGAGAGAGGGGAGGTCGACAGAGCGGAGGGAGAAAGAGAGGGATGAGAGAGTGAGAGGAGAGGGAGAGTGAGGGGGAGGCAGAGTAAGAGGGGAGGGAGAGTGAGAGGGGAGGGAGAGTGAGAGGGGAGGGAGAGAGGGGAGGGATGGAGACGGGCGGGAGAGAGAGGGGAGGAGGAGTGAGGGGAGGGTGATCAATGAGAGGGTGAGAGAGATGGAGGGAGAGTGAGAGGAAGGGAGAGAGAGGGGAGGGAGGGAGAGATGGGAGGGCAAGAGCGAGGAGAGAGAGAGTGAGAGGGGGAGGGCAAGAGAGGGGAGGGAGAGTGAGAGGGGAAGGAGAGTGAGAAGGGAGGGCGAGAGAGGGGAGGGATAATGAGCGGGAGAGTGAGAGATGGGTGGGAGGGAGGACGGTGGGAGACAGAGGGGGAGGGAAAGTGAGAGGGGAGGGAGAGAGGGTAGGGATGGAGACAGGAGTGAGAGAGAGGGGGAGGAAGAGTGAGGGGAGGGTGAGAGATGAGAGGGTGAGAGAGAGGGAGGGAGAGTGAGAGGGGAAGGACAGTGAGAGGGGAGGGCCAGAGCGAGGGGAGGGAGAGAGAGAGGGCGAAGGAGAGAGAGGAGAGGGAGAGTGAGAGGGGAAGGAGAGTGAGAGATGGAGGGAAAGAGAGAGGGGAGGGCGAGAGAGATGGAGGGAGAGAGAGAGGGGAGGGAGAGAGAGGGGAGGGAGAGAGGGGAGGAATGGAGACGGTAGGGAGGGTGAGAGAGGGGAGGGAGAGAGAGGGAGGGTGATCAATGAGAGGGTGAGAGAGAGGGATGGAGAGTGAGAGGGAAGGGAGACAGAGGGGAGGGAGGGTGAGATGGGAGGGCAAGAGCGAGGGGAGAGAGAGTGTGAGGGGAGGGATATTGAGAGGGGAAGGACAGTGAGAGGGAAGGGCCAGAGCGAGGGGAGGGAGAGAGAGAGGCGAAGGGGAGAGTGGGGAGGGAGAGTGAGAGGGGAAGGAGGAGGTGAGAGATGGAGGGAAAGAGAGAGGGGAGGGAGAGAGAGGGGAGGGAGAGAGGGGAGGGAGCTTGAGAGGGGAAGGACAGTGAGAGGGGAGGGCCAGAGCGAGGGGAGGGAGAGAGAGAGGCGAAGGAGAGAGAGAGAGGAGAGGGTGAGAGGGGAAAGGAGAGTGAGAGGGGAGGGGAGAGAGAGAGGGGAGGGAGAGAGAGATGGAGGGAGAGAGAGAGGGGAGGGAGAGGAGGGGAGGGAGAGAGGGGAGGGATGGAGACGGTAGGAGGGAGAGAGAGAGGCGAAGGAGAGAGAGGAGAGGGAGAGTGAGAGGGGAAGGAGAGTGAGAGGGGAGGGAGAGAGAGGGGAGGGAGAGAGAGAGGGGAGGGAGAGAGAGGGGAGGGAGAGTGAGAGGGGAAGAAGAGTGAGAGGGGAGGGAGAGTGAGAGGGGAGGGCGAGAGAGATGCAAGGAGAGAGAGAGGGGAAGGAGAAGAGAGGGGAGGTCGACAGAGGCGGAGGGAGAAAGAGAGGGGATGAGAGAGTGAGAGGAGAGGGAGAGTGAGGGGGAGGCAGAGTAAGAGGGGAGGGAGAGTGAGAGGGGAGGGAGAGTGAGAGGGGAGGGAGAGAGAGGGGAAGGAGAGAGAGGAGAGGGAGAGTGAGAGGGGAAGAAGAGTGAGAGGGGAGGGAGAGTGAGAGGGGAGGGCGAGAGAGATGCAAGGAGAGAGAGAGGGGAGGGAGAGAGAGAGGGGAGGTCGACAGAGCGGAGGAGAAAGAGAGGGATGAGAGAGTGAGAGGAGAGGGAGAGTGAGGGGGAGGCAGAGTAAGAGGGGAGGGAGAGTGAGAGGGGAGGGAGAGTGAGAGGGGAGGGAGAGAGGGGAGGGATGGAGACGGCGGGAGAGAGAGGGGAGGAGGAGTGAGGGGAGGGTGATCAATGAGAGGGTGAGAGAGATGGAGGGAGAGTGAGAGGGAAGGGAGAGAGAGGGGAGGGAGGGTGAGATGGGAAGGGCAAGAGCGAGGAGAGAGAGAGTGAGAGGGGAGGGCAAGAGAGGGGAGGGAGAGTGAGAGGGGAAGGAGAGTGAGAAGGGAGGGCGAGAGAGGGGGAGGATAATGAGCGGGAGAGTGAGAGATGGGTGGGAGGGAGACGGGTGGGAGACAGAGGGGAGGGAAGTGAGAGGGGAGGGAGAGAGGGTAGGGATGGAGACAGGAGTGAGAGAGAGGGGAGGAAGAGTGAGGGGAGGGTGAGAGATGAGAGGGTGAGAGAGAGGGAGGGAGAGTGAGAGGGGAAGGACAGTGAGAGGGGAGGGCCAGAGCGAGGGGAGGGAGAGAGAGAGGCGAAGGAGAGTGAGGAGAGGGAGAGTG
This sequence comes from Chiloscyllium punctatum, assembly GCF_047496795.1. Taxonomy (NCBI): domain Eukaryota; kingdom Metazoa; phylum Chordata; class Chondrichthyes; order Orectolobiformes; family Hemiscylliidae; genus Chiloscyllium; species Chiloscyllium punctatum. Next base: position 75,834,825 of record NC_092772.1, on the reverse strand, counting down.
AGAGGGGAAGGAGAGTGAGAGATGGAGGGAAAGAGAGAGGGGAGGGCGAGAGAGATGGAGGGAGAGAGAGAGGGGAGGGAGAGAGAGGGGAGGGAGAGAGGGGAGGAATGGAGACGGTAGGGAGGGAGAGAGAGGGGAGGGAGAGAGAGGGGAGGGGTGATCAATGAGAGGGTGAGAGAGAGGGATGGAGAGTGAGAGGGAAGGGAGACAGAGGGGAGGGAGGGTGAGATGGGAGGGCAAGAGCGAGGGGGAGAGAGAGTGTGAGGGGAGGGAGATTGAGAGGGGAAAGGAGAGAGAGGGGAGGGAGAGTGAGAGGGGAAGGAGAGTGTGAGATGGAGGGAAAGATGAGAGGGGAGGGAGAGAGAGGGGAGGGAGAGAGAGGGGAGGGAGAGAGGGGAGGGTGCTTGAGAGGGGAAGGACAGTGAGAGGGGAGGGCCAGAGCAAGGGGAGGGAGAGAGAGAGGTGAAGGAGAGAGAGGAGAGGGAGAGTGAGAGGGGAAGGAGAGTGAGAGGGGAGGGAGAGAGAGAGGGGAGGGAGAGAGAGATGGAGGGAGAGAGAGAGGGGAGGGAGAGAGAGGAGGGAGAGAGGGGGAGGGAGGGAGAGAGAGGGGAGGAGGAGTGAGGGGAGGGTGAGAAATGAGAGGGTGAGAGAGATGGAGGGAGAGTGAGAGGGAAGGGAGAGAGAGGGGAGGGAGGGTGAGATGGGAGGGCAAGGGCGAGGGGAGGGAGAGTGAGACGGGAAGGAGAGTGAGGAGGGAGGGTGAGAGAGAGGAGGGAGAGTGAGTGGGGGAGGGGAGGGCCAGAGCGAGGGGAGGGAGTGAGAGGGGAGGGTGAAAGAGGGGGAGGGAGAGAGAGTGGGGAGCGCGAGAGAGAGGGGACGGAGAGTGAGAGGGAAGGAGAGTGAGAGGGGAGGAAGAGTGAGAGTGGAGGGCGAAAAGAGGGGAGGGCGAGAGTTGGGGGAGGGAGAGAGAGTGGGGAAGCGCGAGAGAGAGGGGAGGGAGAGTGTGAGGGGAAGGAGAGTGAGAGGGGAGGGAAGAGTGAGAGGGGGAGGGCGAGAGAGAGGGGAGGGCGAGAGAGGGGAGGGAGAGTGAGAGGGGAGGAGAGAGGGTAGGGATGGAGACGGGAAGGACAGAGAGAGGAGGGAGAGTGAGGGAAGGGCGAGAGAGGAGAGGGTAAGAGAGAGGGTAGGGAGAGTGAGAGGGGAGGGAAAGTAAGAGGGGAGGGCGCGAGCAAGGGGGAGAGCGAGAGAGGGGAGGGACACTGAGAGGGGAAGGAGAGTGAGAGGGGAGGGAGAGAGAGTAAGGGGAGGGAGAGTAAGGGGGAGGGAGAGTGAGAGGGGAGGGAGAGTGAGAGGGGAGGGCGAGAGCAAGGGGAGGGAGAGTAAGGGGGAGGGACAGTGAGAGGGGAAGGAGAGTGAGAGGGGAGGGAGAGTGAGTGGAGGGGAGGGCGAGAGAGAGGGGAGGGAGAGTGAGTGGGGAAGGAGAATGAGAGTGGAGGCAGAGAGAGGGGAGGGTGAGAGAGGGGAGGGTGAGAGAGGGAAGGGCAAGAGATGGGAGGGGGAGAGAAGGGAGGGCGAGAGAGAGAGAGGGTGAGCGAGAGAGGGGGTTGAAAGAGAGGGGAGGGTGAGAGAGAGGGTAGGGAGAGTGAGAGGGGAGGGAGAGAGGGGAGGGATGGAGACGGGAGGGAGAGAGAGGGGAGGAAGAGTGAGGGGAGGGTGAGAGAGGGGAGGGCGAGAGAGAGGGGAGGGCAAGAGCGATGGGAGGGAGAGTGAGAGGGGAGGGAGAATGAGAGGGGAGGGCGAGTGACACGGGAGGGATAGTGAGAGGGGAGAGTGAGAGAAGGGAGGGAGGGAGACGGGAGGGAGAGAGAGAGGAGGTAGAGTGAGAGGGAAGGGAGAGTGAGAGGGGAGGGCCAGAGCGAGGGGAGGGTGAGAGAGGGGAGGGCGAGAAAGGGAGGGCGAGAGAGAGAGAGGTGAGCGAGAGAGGCAGTTGAAAGAGAGGGGAGAGTGAGAGAGAGGGAGGGAGAGTGAGAGGGGAGGGCGAGTGACACGGGAGGGATAGTGAGAGGGGAGAATGAGAGAAGGGAGGAGGGAGATGGGAGGGAGAGAGAGAGGAGGGAGAGTGAGAGGGGAGGGAGAGTGAGAGGGGAGGGAGAGTTAGAGGGGAGGGCCAGAGCGAGGGGAGGGTGAGAGAGAGAGGGAGGGAGAGAGAGGGGGAGGGGAAGAGAGGGGGATGGAGAGTGAGAAGGGAGGGCGAGAGAGGGGCGGGCGAGAGAGATGGGAGTGAATAGAGAGGGGAGGGCGAAAGAGGGCAGGGAGAGAGAGGGGAGGTAGAATGAGAGTGGAGGGAGAGTGACAGGGGAGGGAGAGAGATTGGAGGGCGAGAGAGAGGGGAAGGCGAGAGAGAGGGGAGGGCGAGAGAGAGAGGGGAAGGTGAGCGAGAGGGAGGGTGAAAGAGAGAGGGGAGGGTGAGAGAGAGGGGAGGGTGAAAGAGAGAGGGGAGGGTGAGCGAGAGGGGAGGGTGAAAGAGAGAGGGGAGGGTGAGAGAGAGGGGAGGGTGAAAGAGAGAGGGGAGGGTGAGCGAGAGGGGAGGGTGAAAGAGAGAGGGGAGGGGTGAGCGAGAGGGGAGGGTGAAAGAGAGAGGGGAGATTGAGAGTGCGGAGTGCGAGAGAGCGGAGTGTGAGAGCGTGGAGGATGAGAGAGGGGAGGGCGAGACAGAGGGGGTGAACGAGAGAGGGGGTGAGAGAGAGGGAGGGCGAGAGAGAGATGGGAGTGCGAGAGAGAGGGAGGGCAAGAGAGAGCGACAGGGAGAGAGAGAGGGGAGGGCGAGAGAAGCGACAGGGAGAGAGATGAGAGAGAAAAGGGTGCAAGAGCGTGATTGAGAGGGTATGAGAGATCGAATGAGGGAGAGAGTTTACGAGAGTGATGGGGAGCAAGGGGGAAGACTGAGAGAGAGGGAGGGATAATTGAGTGACAGAGACAAGAGACAGAGAGACAGAGAGAGGTGGGGTGGGAGAGAGAGAGGGGTGTAGAGAGAGACAGAGAGAGGGGAGTAGAGAGAGAGAGGGAGGGGGATAGAGAGAGGAGAGAGGGGACAGATACGAGAGAGAGTGTCTGACAGAGAGAGAGAAAGAGAGACAGTGAGCGAGCAAGAGAGATGGTTGAGAGAGAGAGAGAGAGAGAGAGAGAGAGAGAAGGGGCGGGATAGAGAGAGAGAGAGAGAGAGAGGACTGCAGAGAAAGAGAGGTGGGAGAGTGAGAGAGAGAGGTGTGAGAGAGAGAGAGAGTGAGAGAAGGGAGAGCAAGATAGAGAGACGGCCAAGTGAGAGGTAGAGAGTTGAGAGAGGGGCGAAAGAGAGAGAGGTCGCAAGAGACGGAGGGAAGGCCGAGAGAGACAAAGACAGACCGAGACAGAGGGGTGAGAGATGAAGAGAGGGTGCGAGAGCGATGAGGCAAGAGCGAACGGGGGAGAGAGGTGGCGAGAGAGAAAGAGAGAGGCAAGAGAGAGAAGCAAGAGAGAGGGGGGCGAGAGAGAGAGCGAAACTGATGGGAGAAAGACAAGAGCGAGACAGATTGAGAGAGGAGAGAGAGGCGGGTGATAGAGGGAGGGATAGAGAGAGAGAGGGAGAGAGTGACTGAGAGTGGGGTGAGACAAGGGTAAGAAAGAGTGAAAAAGAGAGAGAGAGAAAACGAGACAGAGAGGGAGAGAGGTGAGAGTGAGAGAGCAAGAGAAAGGACAAAGCAAGGGTGGGAGAGAGGGAGAGTGTATATGGAAGAGAGGGTGAGGGAGAGAGGGAGAGAATGAGTGAGAGAGAGCAAGAGAGGGACGACAGAGGGGCGAGAGAGGTGCGACAGAGAGAGAAAGGGGAGAGAGAGGAGTGAGAGAGAGAGTGAAAGAGGAGAGAGGGGGAGAGAGAGGGACAGAAACTGCGAGGGGGAATAGAGAGAGGGATAGAGAGAGAGCACAAGCGAGCGAGGGAGACCAAGCGAGTGAAAGAGAGACGGGGAGAGCGAGAGAGAGGAGGACAGAGAGAGAGAGATGGGGACAAGCGAGAGACAGAGTAATGAGAGAGAGGGGTGCAAGAGAGAGAGGAGCTGGGGGGGGGAGGACTGAGAGAGAGAGAGAGAGACGGAGAGAGAGAGCAACAGACAGACAGAGAGAGAGAGAGAGAAAGAGCAAGAGTGAGAGAGAAGAGTTGAAAGAGGGAGGGAGGGCAGAGAGAGGGAGACAGAGACACAGACAGACAGACAGAGCACAAGCAATAGAGAGAGAGCACGAGTGAGAGAGAGCGAGCAAGAGAGAGAGTGAGATGAGACAGAGAGGGAGGCAAGAGAGAGGGAGGAGAAGGAGGGAGAGAGAGACCGTGAGAGCGTAAGGGAGGGTGAGAGGGTGAGAAAGCGCGAGCGAGATGAAGAGAGCGAGAGGAAGAGTGAGAGAGAGAGAGGGGGCAAAGAGAGGGATAGAGATAGAGCGGGAGAGAGAGAGAGGAAGAACAAGAGAGAGAGGATGCGAGCGAGGGACAGAGGGATGAGAGAGAGAGAGGGCACAAGAGCGAGACAGAGGCAGTGAGAAAGGGAGGGAGAGCTGAGAGAGCTGAGAGAGACAGAGAGACAGAGAGACAGACGGTGTGAGAGAGATAGAGGGGGCGAGAGAGAGATAGAGGATGAGAGAGAGGGAGAGAGGGGCAAAAGACACAGACAGAGGCAGCAAGAAAGGGAGGGAGAGCTGAGAGAGCAAGAGAGTCCGGGAGACAAAGAGACAAAGTGAGAGAGAAAGAGGGGCGGTGGGGGGGTGGGGGGAGGCAAGAGGGGGATGGAGAGGGGGAGGGAGCGTGAAGGGGGCAAGCGAGATGGCAGAGAGAGAGGGCAGAGAGAGTGGGGGAGAGAGAGGGGGAGAGAGAGGGGAGAGAGAGGGGAAAGAAAGAGGGGGAGAGAGGGTAGAGAGAGTGGGGGAGAGAGGGGGAGAGAGAGGGTGAGAGAGAGGGGAGAGAACGGGTGTAGAGTGGGAGTGAGATTTTGGGGAGAGGGTGGGAGAGACAAGGAAATAGAGGGGGGAGAGAGAGGGGAGGAGAAGGGGAAGAGAGAAGGGGAGAGAGGGGTGAAAGAGAGGGGGAGAGAGAGACGGGAGAGGGAAGGGGAGGAGAGAGGGGAGAGAAAGGGTTGTAGAGAGGGAGTGAGAGTTTGGGGAGAGAGTGGGGGAGCGACAGGGAGAGAGTGGGAGAGAGAGAGGGGAGGAGAGAGATAGGCGTGAGAGAGCGAGGGTGAGAAAGAGAGAGAGTGAGTGAGAAAGAGGAGCGTGGGTGAGAGAGAGGAGGGTGAGAGAGGGGTTGGGGGTGAGAGGGGTGTGAGAGAGAAGGGGTGAGAGACAGAGGGGGTGGGACAGAGAGAGAGAGAGAGACAGTGTGGTGAGAGAGTGACATGGGAGACAGAGAGGGTGAGAGAGAGAGAAAGAGAAGGTAAGAGAGAGAGAGGGGTGAGAAAGAGGGAGAGTGAGTGAAACAGAGAGAGTGTAAGTGAGACAGAAAGAGCGTGAGTGAGAAAGAGAGAGCTGTGAGAGAGAGGGAGTTTGAGAGAGAGGGGGGGTGGGGGTGAGACGGGGATGAGAGATAATGGGCGATGGAGAGAGTGAAAGTGGGAGGGGGGAATAGGGAGAGTGGAGTGAGAAGGAGAGGTGTGAGAGAGAGTGGGGTGAGCGAGAGGGGGTGAGCGAGAGGGGTGAGAGGGGGAGGAGTTAGAGAGAGAGCGCGGGGTAAGAGAGAAAGGGTGTGAGAGGCGATGAGAGAGAGGGGTGAGAGTGAGGGCGTGAGAGACTGAGGGTGTGAGAGAGTGAGGGCTGAGAGAGTGAGGGGGTTTGAGAGAAGGGGTGGTGAAAGAGAGAGAGGCAGTGAGAGAGAGGGAGTGTGAGAGAGAGGGGTGTGAGAGTGAAGGGTGAGAGAGAGGGGGTGAGAGAGAGAGGGGGTTTGAGAGAAGGGGTGGTGAAAGAGAGAGAGGCAGTGAGAGAGAGGGAGTGTGAGAGAGAGGGGGGTGTGAGAGTGAAGGGTGAGAGAGAGGTTGAGAGAGAGAGGGGGTGAGAGGAGAGAGGTGGGTTGAGAGAGAGGGAGGGTGGGGGTGAGAGAGAGAGGGATGAGAGAGAGAGAAGGTTGAGAGAGAGGGGTGGGAGTGAGCGGTGAGAGAGAAGAAGGGGGTGAGAGAGTGACAGGGGTGGAAGAGAGGGGTGGTGGGAGAGAGGGAATGAGAGAGAGAGAGCTGGGTGAGAGGTCGGTGAGAGGGAGAGGTGGGAGTGAGTGACAGCGAGGAGGTGGGGGAGAGAGAGGGGGAGAGAGAGGGAGG